>NW_009954546.1:1884922-1897103 GCF_000747805.2 Chaetura pelagica
AGCAGGAATAGATGATCCACCAGCATTCGGCCCCGGTGAGGCCACACCTTGAATATTGTGTTCAGTTCTGGGCCCTTTACTATAAGAAGGACATAGAAGTGCTGGAGCGTGTCCAGAAAAGGGCAATGAGGATTGTGAAGGGCCTAGAGCATAAACCCTAAGAGGAGTGCTGAGGGAACTGGGGTTGTTTAGTCTGGAGAAGGGGAGGCTGAGGGGTGACCTCATTACAACTACCTGAAAGGAAGCTGGAGTGATAAGGGAGACAGCCTCTTCTCCCTGGTGACGTGTGATGGGACCAGAGCAAATGGATGCAAGCTGTGTCAGGGGCAGTTTAGGTTAGGTATTAGGAAGCATTTTTTCACTGAAAGGGTTGTCAAGCATTGGAATAGATTGCCCAGGTAAGTAGTGGAATCAACGTCTCTGGATGCATTTAAACAGCATGTGGACCTGGCACTTAGGGACATGGTCTAGAGGCAAGCTTGTGCTCTTAGGTCTAGGACTGGACTGGTTGATCTTGGAGATCTCTTCCAGCAAGGGACATTCTATGATTCGGTGATTCTGTGAGCTGGTAATTCACATAATTCATATTTAGCCATGCTGCACATCCCTACAAGGTGCTGTAGATGTTAAAGGTCTGCCTTTGTTCAAAAACAGGCCAGACAAACGAATGGAGGAAAAAGTCAGTGTGGGCTGCTAACACTACTTCCACCTCCAGAAGCTCCCAGGCCACACATGAAAGAGTATTCAGCAAAATATTGCTGTATGCTTCTCCTGGGCATATTCTTTCTCTAATACCCTGTTTTTGACTGTTTTCATCAGTTTCAGGAGGAAACTGAATCTCTGTCCCAACAGGGTCAGGCCATTCTCATGCTCTTTCTGTGAGTCCCCACCATCTGCTCCTGTATGAACTTTGTATCTCACTGGTTAAAAAAGAGGCAGGAGGGCTTACAGAAAACACTGGCAGCCCAGGATGTAATTTCAGAAACATTTTCTTCAGCAACAAAATCAGATGGCATTGGCACAAGCAAGAGGGCAGCAAACTGTGGCCTGGGGACTCTAACAAGCAGCTGGGTCAAGGCAAGCAAATTTTTACACTGGCTTTGCTGCCAAAAACAATGTTTGGGCAATTGACTTCTTCAGTAACACATACAGATGTGCTGAGATAAAATAAAATCCTTTGTATTTTATTGCCATGTTAACAAACCAGAGAATTTCAATGGACAATAATATTCACTTAGGAAAAAAATGCTGATCTAGTGGGAATTTCATTTCCTGTTGGAACTATCTCCTTAGACTCTCTCTCCTTTTGGATAAACAAGGAATTCTCTGGAGAAAGTTCCCAGCAGGTATTTGCCTGCAAGAGTGAGGCACCTTCAGCAAATGCAGAAAACAGATCCCTGCTGAAATCTAACCAAGACTGGCAGTTCAGTTTCTGATGTGTACTGGCTTGCACAAGCAGTGGAAGAAGAGTTCTGACTCCATCAACTCCTTCATGTGAAAACAGCAGTATTTCACAGAATAGTTTTCTAGTGGGGGGAAAGATTGGCAACTGTCAAGGAATGATACTGTCTCCTCTATGAATGGCATCAAATGGTTAAATGAAAACCCATGCGGTCACACCAAGCCTTTGGGCCAACAACTCAGTCATGATGGGTTGACTCATCTATAAAAGTAAAAGTTTTTGTTTTTACTAGAGAAAACTTTGCAAGAATTAACTATATAAACTGTATTATAATTCTCAAATTCCAATTAATTTCATAGACACAATAAATGTCTTTGCATAGCAAATGATTCCTCATATCAAACTAGGTAGAAAATAGGTAAAGCCCTTCAAACACTGATATGCAAGTAAATGGTAATTAAAAATAAGTAATCTCTTGTGAGAACATTCCATCAAGATAATTTTTTTTCCTTTCCTAAGTTTGGCTAAAACTTAATAAGAATTAATTCCACAGTGTTTAAGGAGGATTTACATTTAGAACTAACTTAGTGTGCAAAAGGGTTTAGAGAAGATCTGCAGCTAATAGAAAGTGGCATCAATATAATGAATAAACTAAGCAAAAGAGCACCTAGATGTTCCTCAGCCCTTCAAAGTCACCTCTCCAGGATCATGAAAATCTCAATATGAAAGAGAAAAGCTAATACAAAAATACCCACCAAAAGGAAGAAAAGGAGTTCAGCTCTCAAAGTGGATGAGAAATTTAACTATAATGGTTAGAGTCTGATCTACTGAGGCCAAGGTTGTAAAACTTCGTTCCAGTGTAAACGCTTTAAAAGGAGTAGTTCTTAATCCGAGAATAGTGCCAAAAAAAAATGAGCAGGTATGGATGATTTCTGAGAGTCAAAATCCTGGAGCGTTGTGGAATGAGGACTGGTGACTGGAAGGCAACATTTTGGTACCGTTTACAGTTAGAGTGTTGTTTTGCAGACATTTGCACAAAGGAAGAGTGAACTTGAAGTACCATTTAGTAGTTTTTCAGTGCTATAAAGCTGTTGCCTGAGGGAGGGCTGATGTTCAGCGACAGATGGACGTCCATCCAGCAGTATTAGCAATGCAAGAGTTGTAAATTAAAAGTACAGATTTCAGGTGACTGGAGGAGTCAGAGGCACTATAGCAAGATTTGTCTCTGAATATGGAATGTTTATCATTTTTAGAAATGCAAAAGATGGTTTTCATTGCTGATTTTAAATCAAATGCAGAAACAGTTGCCTGATGCTGTTTTAAATTGTTTAGAATTGTAAAGTACCCTGGGACCTTTGCAGCATGAAAGATAGTACCTCAAAGTGCTTTATTGTTGTAATTTCCATGGAAATTAACATTTACTTGCATGGTTATCACACTTTCCTTGTAATGTAAAGTACAACCACCTAAATCCCTTTGAAATACAGTCACTGAGGTGTCATCAATCCAACTCGAGATTTGATCTATATTTCTGCTTTTGTTTTTCCTCTTGGTATTGAGCTATATAAGTTAATATTCAACTGAACTTTAAAATTCAGCAGCCATTTCTTCCTGCTTGCTTCTCTTCCCCCCTCCCCCCCCCTTTCTCTTCTACTCAGGTTCTTGCCTATACCTCCTTCTGTCCACTGCAGTCACTTAATATTTGTATTCTCTTTACAGCACCAGTAGAAATGCACAGAATGCAAACCTATAAATAATTTCACTGATGCTCCACACCCAGACCAACCCAGGACACTGGAATATCTCCACTACAGTCTTCACAGCATTGAAGATATTTACCAACAATTTAAATAAATTGGGGATTCTCAGGAGCCAGAAATCAGGAGTCAGCTTCCTCACTGGTGCATGTTCACAGAGCTTTGTTCTTTGAGACAGCCATCATTGTCCAGTTAACATCATAGTGTCTTAAATTTGCTATGCACCAAACCTTCACAGTCTTGTGTTACTCCAACTTGCTTATCACTCACAGCCAGCTTCTCACCATGCTGCATCAATGGCAGATGCTCCAGCAAGCTGCCTATGGACATTATGCCACAGTGTTTAGTCTTGTTGCCTTTTTTTTTCTTCCTAGAGAATTCTTGGTATCTTTTACTAAAAAATTTCTCGGCTGTGACAGCTTAATCACAGACTTCTGGATGCTTGTTGCCAGGGGAAAACTCTCAGGATATCCTCAGACATTCATGAGAGCTCATGGCTGTGATGCCAGTTTTTGATCTTACTAGCAAAAAGTAAGAAACATGACCAAAAAAAAGTAAGAAACCAGAGTCCTGAAAGGCTTCTCTACAACACAGTCTTTTTATAACAGTAAATAAGAAAAGTATTAGTTCATCTCACAATAGCAGGAGGAATGTGGACAAACAAAACTGCAAGGAAACCCCCTCCAGAATGATTAAATTTGGCTAGGCTAGGGCTGGTGTTCATATCAACTTGTGCCAGGGAAGGTTTGGACTGGACTTCAGGAAAAAATTCATCCCCAAAAGGGTTTTCAGACCCTGGAACAAGCTGCCCAGGGAAGTGGTGGAGTCACCAGCCCTAGAGGTACTTAAAAGACCTGAAGATGTGGTGCTTAGAGCATGGTTTAGTGGTGGTCTTGGCAGTGCTGGGTTAATGGTTGTACTTCATGATCTCAAGGGTCTTTTCCTTCCTAAATGATTCTACAATTCTATGAATTTATGAGCTAACTGTAAGAACCAGTATGTTGAACATCTAGTCCTTACACAAAGAGACTCCCAATAAATTACTTCAGTCCTTTCTTCACTGGGCTGCACCACAGGTATATGCATTGTGTGGATCTCTGCGCTGACTGTTTAAATTCTAATAAAATAATTGTTTAAAATAATGCTTTAATTAAATGGCTTATGAATGCTATCACATAACAAACAGTGTTCAGGAGGCCAGGAAGTCAGTGATAAATCAGCAACACATGATACAACTGAAAACTTCAAAGAACAACTGAGTTTCTGGTTATTTGCTTTCTTGTATTGTTTATACTCTCTCCATGCAGAGCTTTTCTTCTAAAAATCACCTCTTTAAGGACATCCACACTTTGTCATCCCTCTAAAGAGTAAACAACTAATGATGATCCTTACAGAATTACATTTCAGTTTTGTTTTCTTTTTTATGCACAGCAATAATCAACTTCACTGAGGATTAGAATTACTTTCAGGATTTATTTAATAATTACTACTCATCTGTCTGTGAAGGTGATACACCTGCTTTATGAGGGACATGTTACTTGGATGCAGACACTTTGTTTCTTAAACATAAGTCATAATGGGTGGTGTACCACTGGAACACATTGCCTAGAGAGGTGACAGAGACATTCAAGGTCAGGCTTGATGGAGCTCTGAACAACCTGGTCTAATTGGAGACATCATGCATATTATTATAGGGGTGTTGGGCTAGATGACCTTTAGAGATCCCTTCCAACCCAAGACACTGTATGAATCTATGACTCTGTGAACATGAAATAGAATTATATTAATATTGGACAAGATAGTATTAAACAGCAGTAGTACACCCCTGTAAAGATACCAGAGCATGGAGCTATGACTTAGCAACTCCAAAGTCTTTACAAAGTCTCACACAATGTGTGAGAGAAGTCACATCATGCCTCAGTTTTCTTACCTGTTACCAGGATGCTACTAATAGAACACATAGCAGAGATATGTAACAGAGTGGCAGAGAGGAGATAGATGACATCATTAGCAGCTCAGAAAAATAAATTGATAAGAATTCTGTGTCTTAATGACTATTATTCTCTACAGTGAAATGCTAAATTCTCTGACAGGAGACATTATGAGTGGCCTTACCTAAAGCTGTCCTATCAAAGCACCAAAAAAAGCAGAGAAAATGATGGTTAAATTTCTGCTTATTTTCTCTGCTATTCCACTTTATGCTAGTGCTAATTTAAATTATTAATGTATTCAGCAGCTTTGATATTTTGTGCTTAACAAATTTATGAAGGTTTGGTAATGCAGTACAGTTTTCCTTATTAAAAATCTTTTTAAAAACAAACAAACAAAACAAAAAAGCCCCACAAACAACAAAAACACAAAAGACTTGTAATTATTACCCATCCTAGCCAAAATGGGGTTTACTTTTGATTAAAGTAGTCATTGTGATATTGGCAATGCTTGACACACTCCATCTGAATTTAATTAACTTTTTATTTTCTTTTTATTAGCTGTCGTAAAGCAAGAGGGAATGGAGAAGAAAGAAATTTTAGTTTTATACATAGTAACAGATGTTATTGGTTTCACAGCAAAATTCTGACTTTATTATCTCAATGAGAGTATTCTAATTAATCAACACTTCGTACTGAGCTCAGAATATTTTTTCTGGAGCTGATGGAATAATTTCTGAATTGACTAAGCTTGGCAAAAGTAGAATGTCAGGAAGCCACAAATTAAATGATTTATGTTGGGTTTTTATAAATGGTGAAGATGGTATTCTATAGTCCCTAATACCTCTGCATTTCAGAAAAGAAAAGGGAAAAAAAAATCCTTATAGAAAATAATACAAGCAGAGAAATGGAGAATAATGTATATAATATATCTTGAAGAAATTCTACATCATAGCTGCTTATGTTAACACTAACAATATTTGTTTATATTAGAAAATAGCATTACACTATTTAGTTTTGAAAAAAAAAATAAAAATCAGCAGATGTGGATTTCATTATTGGGAATTCAGAAAACTTGTCACCTACAATTCAGAGGAAGAGGCATGGCCAAAAGTAGACCATCTTTTGTTTTACTTCTAGTGTTCTATTATTTTTCAGGTTATTATCATAGGATAATTCATGTTGGAAAGGACTTTAGAAGGTTTCTATGTCAAACTTCCACACAAGGAGTGTGCCCCTTAATTCCGATCCAGTTGCTGTGGGTTTTCTTCAGCTCAGTGTTCTTTTGGGTGAAAGATTTCACAGCTTCCCTAGGCAACTTGTCCTGATGTTTGACTGTCCCCATGCTGGGAAAGATTGCCTTTGTTTCAGTTTATGATGTTTATTTTATATATTTTGTCTTCCTGCCATGTGTGTCTCTGTCTGCTCACCAAAGTCCTTGAAGGTGTGAGGAGGGTGCTGTCAGGTTCTGACTAAGTTCAGTTCTCTCAGGTTGTCCTCACAAGAGCTGTGCTCAAGCCCCAAATATTTTGTTGGCCCTTGATGAATTCACTGTGATTTATCCATGTACTCACTTATATTGAGGTGTCCAAAACAAAACCACCCCACATTAAAAAATGAATACCTATGTCTTGTTACAAAGCAAGAGAAATTAAACTATAGTCAGCTATCTTTCTAAAACTGCTTAATCAACTTGATTTCCTTTTATGACAAGGTCACCCACCTAGCTGACCAAAGGAAACCAGAAGATGTGGCACTTTTGATTTTTAGATAAGCTTTTGATACTGTCTCTCACAGTAGGGTAACATGTCCAATACACAGATAGACAAGCCTTTACTGTTCTGGGTGAACAACTGACAGGTTGGGCTTAAAGGGTTACAGTTAATGGGGTATATCAGGTTGGTAGCTTCTCACCAATGGGGTTCACCAGGTCTCAATTTTAGGGCCAGTTCTCTTCAATGTTTTTATAGATGATCAAGATGCAGGAATCAAATGAACATTAAGTAAATTTGCTGAAGGCAATAAACTAGAGGAGCTGTGGATTCCTTTGAGAGTAGAAAGGCCTTACAGTGAGGCCTGGATTGATTAGAGAGCTAGGCAATCACCAGCTGCATTAAATTTAACAAAAGAAAGTGCTGGATGGTTCACCTGGCATGGAGTGATCCTGGTTATATGTACAAACTGGGGGACAAGAGGCTGGAGACCAGTCCCATGGAAAGAGATCTGCGAGTTTGGGTTTACGGTGCAGAAGAGCCAATTGTGTCCCTGAGTGCACTAGGCACAGCACAGCCAGGTCAAGGAACGTGATTGTCCCACACTCTACACTGTACTGGTGTAGTCCCACCTCAAGTACTGTGTCCAGTTATGGGCAATTCAATACAAGGATTACTTCAAACTATTGGGAATGTTCTGAGGAAGGCAACAAAAACTTGAAGGGGCTCAAGGGTCAGACTTAAGAGGAGTGGCTAAGGTAGTTTTCTTTGTTCAGAAGTAATTTCTTTAGAGAAGAGAAGGCTGGGGAGTGATCTCATCACAGGCTGCAACTTCCTCAGCAGATGGGGAGGTGCTGATCTCTTCTTTCTGGTGACCGGTGATAGCACATGAGAAAACGGGATGGGACATCAGAAGAAGTTTGAATTGGACATCAGAAAAGTTACTTCACTGAGAAGGTAGTCTGTCACTGGAACAGGGTCCTCAGAAAAATGGTAATAAAAAACGCTCTTAGTCTTAACATTGAGTTGTAGGTAGTCCTACAAGAAGCAGAGAGTTGCACTCCATGATCCTTATGGGTGTCTTCCAACCTGAGATATTCTGTGATTCTAGGAACAACTTTGTTTCTGTTGGAGATGCCCTGAATCCAGCCATCCCATCAGCATCCCTTTCTTTCATATGTTTTCTATCAGCCACAGCACCCCTTCTGCAGTAAGGAAGCAGGAAGTGTAAGGTTAACACTGCTAATAGTTGCTTCTGATTTACACTTTTATTTCTCTTCCTAATTAATGAGCACTATATTATTATCTTCCTAATTAATGAATGCTGAGAGCAAAGACAGTGGGATAAGCCTATGAAACTGACAGCAGACCTCTTACAGTACTAAAACATTCGCAAAATCACCTCAAAGTGAAACAAGATTGCTAGAACATTGCATGGACAGAAACAAGATGCTGAAGATTTAGTGGAAGGGAGAGAATCAGCTATTCCCAACTCTTGTCTTCATCAGCTACATTATTTTGTGAAGAGGTATGAACATGTTTTCATCCAACTTTGTCTTATCTGTTGAATTTCCACGTATCAACTACTAACATGATGATGACGATGACGAGGAAGACGAGGATAGTGATGATGAATATTTCAGATTATTGGCAGACAAAGAAAAAGCTTATTTTCTCTGGCTATTCAGTGCTGGTTGGACAAGATTTCCTCAGCTTTGGATCCCAGGCTGTTTTTTCCTAACCATATTTATGCACTAAATTTTGGAAGCCCACATCTCAGGTAGGTGCCTGTTTGACTTCATGCTCTTTTCCTCTTTCCTGATTTTTCCACTCTAGCTCTTTTCTCAAGGCATCAAAGATGACAGTTGTTCACCCCAGACCTGGTCTCCCACTGGAACCTGGCCAACCTTGAAATCAGTAAAACTGAATGAAAACAAAACATTGTCTCTCAAGTGTTATCAGCGGAAAGCACACTGCTAGTGCTGAGGAAAAAAAATAAAAAAAAAAAAATAAAAATTGTGGGACCTTTTTTAAAACAGTACTGGAAAAAGGCGGCTCAACAAAAACTTTCTGGTTAACTCTAGTCTTCCTAAAGGGAACCTATGTGAGTCTCTTAGCACATTTCCCAAATAAAAAGGCCACAGAGCTGCACAGAATTATCTCTGTCATAGGGGATATGAAAAAGCCCTTGGCTCTGCACTCCCTGGTGCTTTAAGCCTCACACTACCCTGTCAAGGCAGAGAACTATTTATCACTGCATGTCACTGCTAGGCTGTAGCTCAAAGGCACAGCTCCACCTCAAACTTAGAACCACTCTCCCATCCACATCTGTACTTTTTGCTACACACAAAGAGAACCGACTCTTACCAGTCACACATGCCTTTAACAGCAGCGAAACAACAAAAGAAAGAAGCTGCATCTTGCCTGATAATTTAGTGCATGCATCCCAGTTGTTCCTGGCTGCTTCCCAGAGGGACCATAAAATGCCTTTCCTGTAGGAGTGAGATATCTTCTTCCATTTAAAGGCACAGAATGAGAGAAGTTGTAACTGGTAAGTGTGATATACTTTTTGCAAGCATGATGGAGTAGAGACATCAGGGTAATGGGTAATAATGAAAAGCAAAATCAGCAAGCAAGTCTCTGTAGACATATAGACTAAACTGACTGTGTGACAATCCAATTTTGAGTAAATGTCATAAACCACAGAAAACACAGGTTTAATGAATATGTCTACATAAAAGCATAAACAAGACAAACCTTTTCAGTGCAGTGTTTATATTTACAGCACATAAGTTACAAGTTAAATTAACTCTAGGATGTGCTTCTGATACAAATGACTTTTCTTTAGAGAAATATTATCCACAATCATCAGATCACTGAGAGCAAAAAGGATCCATTAGTGATGCTGGGGATGATGTACTGGTTTAGTGGGTTTTAATTATACTAAAAGATGAAAGTGCCTGGGGAAGAGTGTAAGTCATACCTAGAGGAAGAAAAATGAACTGACTTTATTTAAGCAAGTATGTTTATATCAAATAATTTTGGGTTGATTGCTTAGTACATTAATGTGTTTTCAGGAGCTGAACTGTTCCAGTACTCTGCAGTTACACTGTTTAAGAAAACCAGATGAGTCTTGGCTATAAAAATTTTCAGTTTTGAGATTAAAAAATATGTACAAATTTTTTCACATTTTTGCTCCAAAGATATACCAAATTCACTCTGCAATCATAATATCATGACTATAAAAAAAGCAGGATACCTCAATTGCTCACAAGTGTAGACTTTATAAAAGGTACCAGGAGTGAAATACTGACTCCACTGAAGTCAACAGAAAATAGACTGTTGGTTTCAAGAGGACAGGATTTCAACATAGTGAAATTCATAACAGAATTGTAACATATGGCACCTGTGTTGCTTGTAAATTAACAACATCTCTCTGGAAATGCATTGTAGCCAGGGATTTAATTTAAAATGTCTTAGGACAGAGGGAATTTACAAAGAGCTTGGGCCTGGGTTCATTTCTCTGCATTCCTTTAAACTGACAGTAATTCTATTAAAATGACTTAGTACTTTACCAGTGCCAGGGGAAAAGAACTCATGTTCCTTGTCAGGCTACAGTGAATCAGTATATTCCTCTATTTCTCTGACTGATGTAGAGAAACAACTGCTGTGTGTCACAGTGACAGTAATGTCCCTTCACCATCCTAGCTGCAAAACAGCATCTAGTTACTATTGTGAGGGAGAAGAGAGGTGTTATATGTCCTGTTGCTGCTACAAAATGTTGTCTTCATTCCTCAAGACAGAGTCCATGTGCTCATGCAGACACACAAGGGCTCACACACACTAAGTTCAACTTCAACATACAGCAGCTATCTTAAAATGCTGTGTTGGTGCCCAAAATGGGAAGATACATTTATTTAAGTTGATTCCTGGGTGTAGTGACACAAACAAAACAGTCTTATTGTCTCCCACTTGAAGGAACCTGGGGACCTCTATGTCTTTATCAAGACCAGAATAACAGTTCAAATAAGCTTTGCTCCAGAACACAAAGACAGACTTATATTTACTGATACCTTCACAAACAAAATGCCTTTTCCTGTTATTATCATTGAACAAGCTTTTTGTGGATAGGAATGTGCCATTTCCTGTTGTCATCAGCACTGTGCCTGGAGACTAAGCATTTCATTGCTACTTTCCACATTGGCTGATGCCATAGCCATGAGCTTTCTCCTTCCAAGATGTCTCACAGTGTTTATATGAAGGAGATATAGCAATAACAGTCAGATATGTCAATGACAAAGGGACCCGTAGCCCCTATGTGGCTGATAAGCACTGTATCATGCTTTGGAGATCTTATGTTGGGCATCAGGGTATCCGACTGAAATTTTTGGTTCCTCTTCTAATTTCATGTTTTGGTGTCTGCTTAACTCCTGACCTGTTTGTGGCATTGTACCATCACACTGATGAACGGTGTCCTGTGTTTCAGGGCCTGAAGTCCCTCAGAAATGGAAATTACAGAAAAAATGATGTAAAGGAAACATGTTTTATACAAAACCAGCCCTCTCACTCAGAGAACATCAGAGATCATCCCACTCCATTACTTTTATACATAGAAGTTGTACTTATTTTGTTTGCTTAGAAGTTGTTAGCATTAAAATGTTCTGTTTATAGTGTGGCTCCATCTCTAAAGCCTCCCTTCAAATGCTTAAGTCCACTGCCCCAATATGCTTCTAATATATTAATAAGTATTTTGTTGAAGGCTGTGTCAACAAGGATGCTTACGCCTAAATCTTGTTGAGTAGTATAAAGAACAAAAATGCAGTGTCTGAGATACCTGTGAAACAGTGAATCTACCCCTGGATTCAGTCATCATGGCTCTAATAAGACAATTTGCTAATGGAACATTAGGCATCATTTACAGTCATTCACTACCTGAATTTTGTTTAAGGCTTTTCATTTGGGAACAAAAACATATGTTTTTCACAGAAAGACCTCACCCTGCTTTCCACCTGCCTTTCAGCTTGCTACCTCAGTAGGCTTTGTTGTAACATAGACTTTCTGATTACAGATAAGATGTTTGCAGTGCAGATGATAGTTATCAGAAGTGCATCTCAAAGCAAATTTAACTTGTTTCTGCTGAGCTGTAAAAAAAAAAGGAAAATAAAAAGCATATAAACCAAGTTTTGTTTATGGTTTTAGAAAGTCATATTCATTGAATCCATATGCTTGGCATTTC
This sequence comes from Chaetura pelagica, assembly GCF_000747805.2. Taxonomy (NCBI): domain Eukaryota; kingdom Metazoa; phylum Chordata; class Aves; order Apodiformes; family Apodidae; genus Chaetura; species Chaetura pelagica. The sequence goes on from NW_009954546.1 coordinate 1,896,958, forward strand.
ATGTAATTTGCTCCATAAAAAAAATATTTTAAAAAAATGTTATTTTTGTTGAAGTCTGTTTGACTGCAAGGACTTGCCTCTGTTTCTGCTCTTCATTACCAACTGTTACGCACGATAACTCCTAATATTCAGAGCTATGTCCTGCT
>NW_009954546.1:1897288-1909818 GCF_000747805.2 Chaetura pelagica
TGCTGAAATCCCTACTGAATGTAAGAATAAGGTATTTAGCTGGAATAATACTGGGATTGTAGTAGGGCTGTGGAACATCTCTTGTTTAATAGGACTGACGTACATGGTTTAATATTAAGACCTAATCTAATCCTGCTAATGGAAAAAATTAGTATTCGGGTAGGATCACTTAGTGAAATAGAATATTATAGCCTGTGTTAAAAAGGAAGGAAAAAAAAAGGAACCTAATTTGCACATGGTTGTTAGCTCAGTATGTATTTTTCATTAGCAATCATATGATTCTAATACTTAATCCAATACCAGTGTTTTCTTTTATTTGGTGGTTTCAGATAAAGCCCCAGTAAAGCTTTTTGTAAAATAAAATATTTCACCTCAACATGGCAAATTAAATGCGGTGTAATTTTCATCCTGATGAAAGGTGGTGGTGCAGCCTCTTCTATTCAGCAGTGCTGTGAGGATCAAACATACCTGTCCTGTCACAGCGTGGTGGGTTAAATATTTTTGGATTTGTGGTATGCTAGTCCTGCTACGGACACTACTCTGACTGCCTCCTGGTAGCCCTGGAGAGCTGATAAGGCCTTGATGCATAGAAATACAGAGAAATACATGCTAAAATAATAAATGTTAACTGTTGAAGTGTTGACTTCAACATCCAGGAGCTGAGCAGGATTAGAAATAAATGGGTTTTTTGCTGTCTTCACTGTGAATCGTGGACACACAGACATGCACACAGAAGAGAAAATAATCACATCTTCAGTGAATTCCAACCAGGCTCAAGGCCATACCTTTTCATTTCTGTAGGTCACAGCTGGTGAGGGTGGCAGGTATGTCTGTACAATGGAAGCCAGCAGGTATTCTCATTTCATAAGTCCAGGGACATCTCTTAGGTGTGACCCACCTTAATGGCTGGACTCAATGATCTTAAAGGTCACTTCCAACCAGAATGATTCTGTCCTTCTCTGATTAATTTGGGGATGACCCCAGAAAAAGCACAGTTATCCTGACCTGCTTGGTATATTTTTAGGACAAATTCAGTTTAGTATAGACATAAGCAAATAGACATAGGCCTATGGTTAACATAAAGGGAAAATTAAAATCCCACAAATTTCAGATGGCTCTTAAGTAAACTTTTCTGCAAGCATGTTCAGAACAACTGCAAACATTTAATAGGAAATTGAGATAAAGACAGAGAACCTCTAACAAATTTCCAAACCTGTGGCCAAAGAAACCCTCTTAAGCTAGCACCTTTTCTATGCTCTAAATTGTTGTTTTGCCTAGGTATACAAAATTAGTTCCAAACCTTATTTATTTATTTATTTATTTATTTATTTTTAGGTTTATTTAGGTTTTATTTTTTTATTAGGTTTTATTTTCTATTTTATTTCTTAGGTTAATTAGTTCCAAACCTGAAATCATCCTCAAGTCTATTAATCCTGTCCTTCTAAAACACATAATTTAAATTCAGTAGCAATCTGCGCAAACTGGGAAGTCCTCTCATATTTATGTCAGATTTTCTTCCAGGCGGTTCCTGATAATTACTAAGACACTCAGGTCTGAAGCTCAGGAAAACAACCAACGATCATCTCAATATCTTTTAATCCTGGCAGCCAATGCATCATTGACTCTTTTCCTCCCCTGTGTTGCACAGAGACAAACTGGCATGGTATTACAGTACATTGCAAGCTACATAATAAGATGGTTATAGTCACACTCAGGTAAACCTCTGATACACTTGAATGCCACAAATGGTACCTAAAATGCAATAAAAGATAATGGTTTCAGTGGTTTGAGAGATATGGTATAGGTAGAAAAAATGAGAACAGCTCAGTAGCAGCATGTGTGTTGACCACAGATGATTTTTTCAAGTGCCTGTAGCAAGAGGACAAGGGGTAATGGATTAAAATTTGAAGTGAGGAGATTAAGTTAGACATTAGGAAGAAATTTCTTAGTGTGAGGGTGGTGAGATATTCGAACAGGTTGCCCAGGGAAGTTGTGGAAGCCCCATCCCTGGAAGTGTTCAAGGACAGGTTGGGTGGTGCTCTGAGTAACCTGATCTAGTGGGAGGTGTCTCTGCCAATGCAGAGGGTTGGAAGCAGAAGAACTTTCAGGTCTCTTCCAACATAAACCATTCTACGATTCTATGATATTTTACTGATAGAGATCTCACAAGTGGGTGCAGAATACAACTCCAGGATCTTCTTCTGCTTGTGTTTTGTGTGTTGAGGCTTAGGACAAAAGAATAATAATTAAAATTAATATTTAAAGCCATAACGCGTTGGAATGAGTGCTTCCATTTTCTGTTCTGTTCCTAACATTTGTCCCTCATGTGCATCTTCACAAAGCAGTGGGTTTTTAAAAAATACTACTTCTCTTTAATGATGCTGTTATTTTAGTGAATGCTACTGGATCCAAGAGTTACCAGACAGAAGTAATTGCCATCTGTGAGCATAGCAAGAAGCAAGGACAGAATGATCACTGCAGTGTTTTTCAGATATTTCCAAGTTTTCAGATTAAACTATGTTAAAAAGCCGTAACTTAACGAATATTAATTATTGTAGTAAACTTCGTGTTTTCTTTTCCAAATGACATGATAATGAAAACAATATTATCCTGCTTTATGTACACAGTTAACAGACATTTCCTATCAAAATTCCATTAATTTTAGTTTTCAAAGGCCTTATATCCCATTTCATTCCTATCCTAATCTATCTTGATCAACTCTTTGATGTACACAGCCATTCTGAAAGTTCTAAGTCATACATATTCATAGACCAGTTATTACAGATACAGTAATTGCTGCTTTATGTGCTGCACACAGTTTTATGAAATATTAATTGCCTATTATTCCTATTGCAGGTGGAAGCACTGGAAAGATGGCCCCCTCCTGCAATATAATATACTCTTTTCAAGTTGTTTTATTGTATTCTGAAACAGAGATGTGTGCACTGAAATTTAGCATAGTCTCAAGATGCACAATGCCATTCTGGATTTCAGTTGCTTCAGAGATTAGATTTTGACAGTTATAAAGATAATATTCTTGTAACAATGAGGCTTGGCTTATGAGGTATGTCTGGACTCTGAGATGGGTGCATTATATCAGATTCCTCAGGGCTGGTATGCAGACTTTCTAGATAAGACACCACAGTCATGTGCATGCATTTTCTTTTCATGTTAACAAGGCCACAGAAGAACCCCCAGTACGTTCACGGTCTTCTGTCATTTAACAAAGACATGCCAAGGGGGCACGTGCCTTTTGGATCAGCTTTGCTTTAAAAACTCCATGGATAAAGACAGTCAGAGAACCACTGTACTAAGAGGTGCCTTCCATACAGACAATATAGAGTGGTTAATCAGATGTGGGTGAAGAGGACAGAGCTCATTCTGAAGAGAAGTTAATAGAAAAGAAAAAAAGTAATTTCTGTCCCTTCTTGATGATTACTACCAAGACTTGAAAGTAGTTGGGAGAGTGAAGGCTCTAGGAAGATACACTGGGATTATGAATTAATTAGGCAATTGATTAATTTTAACTGCCTTAGTTTAGGTTTTGATGGAAAGTAACTAAATCTCAGAAAAAAACCCCAAATACCTACCTAATGCATTTCAGCTGCATATAGATATTTAATTCCTTGGACTTGACTATGGTTATTCCAAAGTAAAAATCCTCTGAAATGTGTGTAGAATGGGCATCAGGTTTCCAAGATTAACAATTTCATTATTTTGATGCTGTTCTTTCAATCTGCACTACTTTTGCACCTATAGCAGCCATATGGTGCATTCCGTGTGGAGATTTTCCATTGTACAGTTTCATTGTTTCTGGAACAAAAGAACAGACCAGCAATTTGCTCATCTCCTTGGGTGTCACCCACTAAGGGTCGGACTAATTCATGCAGCTTCTGTCACAAAGGCTTGCAAAGTTCAAGCATCACAAGATGCAGACTGCAAAGATCTCAGACAAGAGGATCCAGAGTTCAGAAATGTTGAGCACCCTACATTTTCAAATTGGTGTTTTAGGGGATGGTGTCTCTCTCCTAAAAACTACAAGGCTTACAAGGCAGCAAGTGAGCACAAAATGGCTGCCCATAAACTGGATCTGTCACTTCTCCTCCCCACCACAAACTGCAGACTGGACTCCACAGTGGAGACGGAGAATCCTGTGGCAGTAATCCACTGGAAAAGTTGTTTAGATCCTCCCAGAGACTGCTGTCAACTGCATAATGATTGGATTGTATTCCCAGGAAGAATGTAAAGCCAAATCCAGCATGAAGAAATACGTTGTAAGAACTTAAAAAAAGACTGCAGCAGCCAGGCTCGTTCTGGCTCCCTTGGAGTGCAGGGGAGGTGCTGTGGGTCAGCACACAGAGAGGTCTGCTGGCTCTCTGGAGAGACTAAGAGAGATACAGTCAGTAAGCCTGCACAAGATACTGCTGTTCCTTGGGAGCGCTGGAGAAGGTTTAGCAGTCCCTGTGAGCCCCTCGGGAACGCTACATGCCTGTGAGGAGGACAACAAGTGGCTGTCCACCCAGAAAGCGAACCATCAAGAGACTCTTGCTCTTCCTGCTCTCATGGCGTGGTTAAGCCTGCCCACCAGTGAGGCAGGAAGGCAGTGAAAACCTATAAAACAGCTGACCATCCTGGGACTTGGGTAAAAACAAATATTTACTTGCCCTTAATTCTTCCTTGCCCAATTACCCGGCCCCCATCCCTATTTCCTCTGTGTGCCCTTTAAACCATCTGTTAGGCACGCCCTCCACCTCCTCCTTCCCAATTCCTTTCCTTTCTCCTTAGTGTTATTACTATTGCTTAAATCAATAGGGTGTTTTTGCTGTTGTTAATTGAAATTACCTTGTCATAGTATTGTTGTTTTCCACTGTTCCTTATCATTATTATTGCTACTATTCTTTCCTGGTTGCCGTCTTTGACCCTCCTGCCCCAAATTGGTTATTTATCGCATCAATAAACTGTATATTCGTAAATTCCAATTGGGAGTTGGCTGCTTTTATTAGAAACAGTGAGTATCAGGTAAGTGTTTCACCTTGAAAAGTCAGTGCCAAAGTTCACTGCTCCTCTGTGAGGGGCGAGGGCTGCATGTGGAACCTACCTCTCAGCAGATCCTGATAAATTAAAACCTCTCCAAAAAGGGAAATAAGCAAGTTTTGGATTGTGACAGGTGTTATCTGCTGAAATCACATCCCCATTGAACAGATAACCTGCACAATGCAGTGCAGTAAGGTACAGAGGTATAAAGATTTATAATTACCTAGTCTGGCTTCTGTAAACAATACAATCCAGGCTGTTACAGGTTATGTAGGATCCTTCAGAAGTCAAACCCTCTCTTTTTCCACCATCATAGAAAATTACATTATATTGTAGTATGCAGTATGCCGGTGGGGATCTTGAGCAGCCCAAAAATAGACAGTCCATCATTTCAGCATCACAATTATGATAATTAACAAGAAAGCAATACCAGAAATCATCTTTTATTACAGAATGACAGAATCACAGAATAGTCTTGGTTGGAAAGGACGTCTGAGATCACAAAGTCCAACAACAACAAAACCACAAAAAAACCCCCACAACACACAACCTACAATCTCGGCCACTAGAGCAAGCCTTGAAGTTCCTCACCTACGTATTTCTTGAATACATCCAAGGATGTATTTATTCTTAACATAAATTTTATATATTGTCTGAAATGCATGCTATTAAAGGATAATATCCAGACAAAATTCTGACCTTAATTCAGAGTCATACAGAAACACAAAATAGATCCTTGTTCGGTTTTAAGTATGGAAACTTCTTTTGTTTATAATTTTTAACTGTAGGTCTGATATCTGAAATGAAAGAACATTTAATTCTGCAAAAATTCTGAAAGGAACATATTGTTGTGGTTTAGGCCCAGTTAGCAACTAGAGCACTATGTGTGTGCTCACTCACCACTTCCCCCCACTGTGGGATGGGGAGGGGAAGATCCAACTAAAAGCCCATGGGTCGAAACAAGGACAAGGAGAGTTTACTCGCTAATCATGGTCACAGGCAAAACAGACTCAACTTGGGGGAAAAATCAATTTAATTTGTCACAAATGAAACAAGAGTAGCATAACGAGGTGTGCAACCAGATCTTAAAATCATCTTCGCCCCTTTCACTTCTCAGGCTACCTCCTCCCCTCCCAGAAGTGCAGGGGGATAGGAAATGGGGGTGTGATCAGTTCATCACAACATTGTCTCTGCTACTCCTTCCTCCTCAGGGGGAGGACACTCTTCCCCTGCTCCAGTATGGAGTCTCTCCCACAGGAGACAGTCCTCCATGAACCTCGATCTGAGTTCCTCCCATGGGCTGAAGCTCTTCATGAACTGCTCCAGCCTGAGTCCATCCCACAAAGTGCAGTCCTTCAGGAACAGACTGCTCCAGCACAGGCTTTCCACAGAGACATGGCTTGGTATGGGGTCTTCCACAGCTGTAGGTCCACAACTGCTCCACTGTGCTCCTTCACTGGCTGCAGAGGAATCTGCTCTGGTGCACCATTTGCTCCACCTTCCTCACTGACATTGATGTCTGCACAGATGCTTCTCTCAAATCCCACTCTTTGCTGCAAGTTTTTTGGTTGTTTTTTTTTTGGTTGGTTGGTTGGCTTTTACATCTTCTTTTTCCCCTTTTAAAGTAACTTGATCACAGAAGCATTATCACTGTCACTGGTGATGGGCTCACACTTGGTCACAGACTGGTCTGACTTGGAGTTGGGGCAGGTTCCAGCAGCTTCCCACAAGAGACACCCCTATAGCCTCTCCCCTGCTACCAAAGCCCAGCCACACCAACCCAAAACACATATAAGTAATCTATCGAATCATATTGATCCACTGTTCAACAATGTTTATGAAAAATCAAAAGCTATGGAAGTAGCCAGAAAGGTATAGCTGCATTTGGGAATTGTTTAGAGCACCTAAGGTTGCCAGTGTCGAGAAAAACATCACCATTGCTGATCTTTTAGCTATTGTTCCTTTCAGGCATTGCATCCTTGAACCTTGGTGCAGGCCTCAGTCCAGATCTCAGGTGCTGTACTCCAACAGAAGCTGACTTTGTCAGTGCAACAGAGATCAAAATCTGCTTGGTACTTTATACTTAATTTAGATATATTTAGTTCAGAGAGCTATTAATTTCTTTAGGAAGATCATGCACAGGTCCTGTTAATGTGGAAGCCCACTACATGCTTGGCAAACAGACAAACTGATGGGTCTTAATTTAACCATCTCTTCCACATACCTGATCAAGGCTATTGGAAAAACCTTCATACTCAAATAAACTAAACTTGCTTGGGTATCATTTAGGATTTTTTAGGCTATTTATTCTTTTATTCATTCAAGAAATGTCAATGAGTAGATTGTGCTAAGCACATAGAAGCTGCCTCAACAAAAGAGCAGATTTTCAGAGGTCTTCCTACAGTCCAAATTTTATATTACTATGACCTACCTAATCAGCTGTATTGATCTAGCACTAGCAGAAGACCTATAGTGCATTAAGTGCTCCAACACAGTCTTCAGTGTTATTCAAGTGTAAGACAATTTGCATCAGTGATGTACTCCTAATGGTGAAGAAAAAATTCAACATGATGTTACAAAGGCTAGAAGATTTAGCCTAAAATAAATAAATAAATAAATAAAACAGCTTTCCTGGAAATCTTTTCTGAGAACATCATGTAAATCTTGGACAACATGAGAATTCTTTTCCAAGTTCATGACAAATGAACATGCCAAATTACATGTGACTTATTTAAAATTTAAATGAGAAACTTTTATCACAGGGAATATGCTCATTCATTACCCCTATGAATACAGCTCACTTCTGTTAGCAAGAAGTCTGTTAATAGGTTTCCTCCTGGTCATCAAGCAGCAGAAATCAGAGTGTGTAAGTGTTAACAAAAGTGTGTATAATATGAACTAAGGACATGCACAAGAGAGGGGAAAAAAACCCTGGATACTGTAATGAAGCAGTTCAAGGAAGACTCAGAAATTTCCCCAGCATGTATTTCTTCATAACCACAGTAATAACCTAATTCTATCTTCCTTACACAGTTGCTTATTCAGTCATGAAGACGAAAACATGGTTAAAAAAAAAAAAAAAAAAAAAAAAAAAGTCCATGCAAGCTTTAGGACATTATTTTATATAAAGACTTTTTAATTTTCCAAGGTGTTGATTTTTGTTTGGCGGTTTTGTTTTTTTTTCATTTGTGGGTGGGTTTTCTGTTTTGTGGTTTTGGTCATTGTTTTGTGCTTGTTTTTTGCTTGTTTTGATTTGATAAATTTCTTTGGAATGTGAGTATGAAGTTTTCATGCGACCTCATAAAAACCTGACTTCTCAAATATTTGTTTAGCAATGTTCTATCTTCAAAATGTTAGAGAGAGATGCCTTCTCAGTTGGAAACAAGTTAAGCTCTGCTGTCTTTCTCAGATGAATCTACTGTAATAATATTCTTCTGAGGAAATGTTTTATCTGCTTCAGTCAGAGACTTAATGACTGGTAAAAAGCAACATAATAGATTTTCTTATTTCTGCTTCTTAGAAAATCTAGATTTTAGATTTCATTATATGCATTAATATTATTTCTCTATTAAAAATACTTTTCAGTAAAAGTGAGCATTCCTACCCCTGAAATATTGATTCTTTTTGGTCCTATTTGAAAAAAAACAGCAACTCCAAGAACCAATGCTCAGCCAGCTCACCAATTCTTAAGTGTTAGACAAGGCTTATACTCCCTCAGTAGCTTCCTTTGCTGGGGAGAAATTTGGGTGACACTTACTCACATGATGATTCTCTTGATCCAATAACTCTTCCCTGTGCCATTGTCTGGAAGAAAACAGAGGGAGATACCAAAGTTTGGGTTTGTTTTTGTTTTTTTTTTGTTTGTTTAGTTTGTTTGGTTTTTTTGTTTGTTTGTTTATTTTGTTTTGCTTTGTTTTGTTTTTTGGGGTTTTTTGTGTTTTTTTGGTTTTTTTCAGATATCAGACCAGGAAAGCAATGCCATTCTGCAGTGTATTATATGACCTTTTTCCCTGTTCAGGTAGATGAGCACATTATGATAATTCAGTACTCCCCCTTCATTCTTAGAAAGGAATTTCCCATGTCTGTGAGGACTTTCTCCAGCTGACCTGCTCAACTTCTCTCTTCTTTTACTCTACAAGAGTTAATGTCCCTAGTGTGATCATTAGTGTTTCTACCTGCTTAAATATCATCCAGCCCTCCCAGTTACCTCTTCATTTTATTTTCCTCTCCTTTTCTGATTTTATCCATATCTAATTGGTATTTAACCCTGAAACACACTCTAGATTCAAAAGCAAAGAACAATTCTTGTACATTTTATCTCATGCCTCAGTTTTTACTTCCTAATACTGTTCCTTTTTTTTTCCATTCCCACTTATGGTATGAAAATCATGTTTAGACATTTTGGTATCCCACCTAACCAATTTGCTCAGTTTAGTTTTCCTTTCCTAAATAAACACAGTATCAGATAAAGAGGATGGTGTTGTTAATAAAAACCACAAACAACAAACCCATTGTAAAAGACCTCCCCATTCACTTACCTATTTTCTTCTTAATTTCCAAAGCATATACAGGAATGAATGTATTAAGATTCTGATCATGCGTGCTAATCTGTTTTTTTTTAATACTAGATAATTCCCAGATGCCTCTCATAATTACCTATCATCATTTAGTGGCAGCAGAGGAGAAAGTCTTGCAAATTTTTTAGTATTCGCATCAAATTGAAACAAGGTCATTGGCTAGATCCAAGGACAATAGCTGACAGTAAAATCTTTCTTTGTTCCACTTACTGATTCCTAGCAAAAAAATAATAAAAAAAAATCTGATTTTAACGAGAAGTAACTGAAAATTATAGTATTATACTACTTTAGGCTTTCAACAAGATATTTAAAACCTTGGGTTTTTATACTTTTCCTTTTTCCCAAGTCTGAGTGTAGTAGTTTCGTAGCTTTAATGGCAGATGTAACTTTCTACATCATTAGACACAAAAGAAGTGAAACACAAGACAGAAAGTAAAACTAGATCATAAACCTGACTGTTTTAAAACGCACAAAGGTAACCTGACTTGCTATGATTCTTAAAAAATGAAAGGTAAATACTTATGGGTTACATCCCTGACCTAGCATCGGAAAAACATCCTATCTTATTCCAGCAAAGAATTAGCCACTAAAATTCTAAATCTTAAATAAGTCACAGAGATTTAACAAGATTTTTTTTTTTATTTTAAATTTTTTTTTCTGATCATTGTGTATAGTTTTCACTTGACAGCAGTTTAAAAAAAGAAGCTATGCATTTCATTAATACTAGCAAAAGGTTATTCATATGACTAATTAGTACAGACTGGAGGATATATGCTCCTTTTTTATTTGGAGATGTACAAGAATCAGCCTCATCAAGATTAATGGAAACTATGAAGGTATATAGTTTACACTCCCTGTTTTAACCTGGGAGAGAATAGCAGACTTAGTAATAGAACATCAAAGTCTAGCATGCAGATTAAGAAGACAATTAACATAGCAAAAATGTGACTGCCTCTTGACCTTAAAGCAATACTTAGTTTTAATGTACTTTAAATACTTTATCCAGCCAGAATTCTGTATAAAGCAGTAGTTTAAATTCTTAGTTGTTCTTTATTGTGATCAATGAGATTCCAGACTCTGGAGAAGAAAATGTTTTGAAACCAGGACAGAGAAGTGGTGGAGAGAGTTCTTGAAGAACCAGATTGATTCAAGGGTATATCATGGAAAAAACATGCAGGAAAAAAAGAAAGATCCAAAGCAAGAATCAGTTGGTGAAGAGAAAATAAGTGTTTTGATGTATAGCAAGAAGATAGGTTATAATGTGGTATGAAAACTTCAGAATTAGAAAAACTATTTTAAGGTAAAATAAATGTTTCGAGAATTACACATTTTCTGAAGAGGTATATTGGTCAATGGCTAATTATTTATTTATTATTTTTTTACTACTCACGACCTGGCTTACTTCAAGTTGTTTTTGTCAAGTCAGCTGATGACAGAATGATTTTGCATGTCCTTACCATACATACCATGTATGCCTGGATGTGCCATTTTTCAGGATTATTCTACAGTTGCACTTACCTCTGCTACCATCTCTGGTCAACAGCTACCTTTTGAGACCCATGTCCTTGTTAATAAGAATTTTACCATTTATTTATGTTTTTATTTTTTTATTATTGTCTGAGCCACACCTGCTCACCAGGATAATAAGTTCATGGCTTTGCTTCCTTCACTTCATTTTCTTTTGCATTCTTTATTTGAGAGAATTCTGCTAAGGATGAAGTTCTCAAACCCTTTTTACACTTTTTATTCAGGCAAGCCTGTAGAGACAAAAGGGAAACCCTAATAACAAGGGTCTACCTGCATCTAGACTGAAACCTGAGACAGTCTAAAATAAAACTCAAGCCTTTAAGAAATGTTGGTGAGAAGATAAAGAATAGAGCCATAAAACACTCACGAAAAGAAGTGGGATAAATCTAATGACCTACAGAAGTGTGATGGAGTGTCACACACTCTGTCAGCTTCTTAAGGATTTAAAACACACGTTCAAAATCGACAGGTGGATGCCAGCTGAAGAAGAACCTAGGAGACGAGGAAAAAATAAATATATATATATGCTGCATCCTTTGTTTTCAGTGTAATTACAAGAATTCAGACCAGCATTCAAGAATTCAGAATCCAAACCAATCTTGCTACTATAGCTTGCATCTCTCCATTAGTCCTGCATAAAAAGGTTATCCATCTTCCTTTCCCAGGACAAATCAGCTTCTTTAGGATTTGAACCAACTTTTTTCTTGGGTTTGGGTAGTTTTCTTACTGATAAATAAACCAAACCTCCCATAAACCAAATTTAGAGAAAAAACCCTTGATAAGTTATTTTACCTTTCATTTAGGAGTTTTCAATGTTTTCCAACTACAAGTGAAGCCCAGTGTTCATGGTATACCTTGAAATTCTCATCTCATCCTGTTAATAGGACCCAGACCCCTTTCTCAACAGGCCAATGCATCACTTCTACAAGTGGAGTGTATCTTTTGACATCTAAGTTTGCCCAGTGAGCACCTATAAAGCTTTCATTTTTCTCCATTTTTCCTCAATGGAAATTTAGACCAGCTCTAAATAGAAATTACATTCTTGCTTCTGTTTACAAGTGCCTTGTTTTCTTTAGAAATCCCATTTTCCCTATTATCTTAATTTGGCATGATGTTTCTATGTACAGCCTTTTTGGCTCATAATTACACTGTCCGATCTACTACAACTCTTGTGTAAATGATTATTTTTTGCTGTATTACCTGCACCTGCCAATGGGTAGCAACAGGAGATAACTTCATTATGTCTGAATGACATTGCTCCTTTGGTGAGAGAACTATTCTCAGAGAGGCTGCAGCCAGAGATAGTGATTTTGGTATGTGTTTAAGTGACTGGCTCCTTTTTGCTGCTTTCAGAAGCTCTTCCTTCCTTCAGCATGTGTTCCCTCCTAGGGC
>NW_009954546.1:1909855-1928107 GCF_000747805.2 Chaetura pelagica
TTCCTGCTACACTTCCATCTTAACACAGGCTTCAACTAAACAGGATCTGGCCTCTCCAACAAGGAAATTTTACAGAAGAAGCAAATATGAGTATAGAGGATGGCTCCCATTTACCATTTATGCTTTTGACTATCCATTTCCTGTTCACATCTGGCTGATTAATTCATGTGGACAGACTGCTATATCTATGCAGATATCCGTGGAAAGTCATGGGTGTGTAGAAACTGCTTTCAGGGATAATCAAGATTAGGGACGTATATGAGACCTTTATGTTGCAGTCTGCCTTTTACAACAGGTTTTATTTTGTGTTTTTTTTTTTAATATAAAAATCACCTGGGACATGTCTAGTACCTGGTGCTATAAACTAATACAAAACATCACTTATTAAAAGGACAAGGGTATGCTAGGAGTAAGTCACAATCATACTGATGGAAACTATTCCTTACATGTTATCACATATGTGCTACCTTTGAGACAGTGTTTAGCTTAATATAAGAAATTATCAATTTCAAGAACAGACATAGTCTCATTTTCATATCTTCATCATAATAAGATTTCACCAGATTTCTATGTTCCTCAAAAAGAAAAAAGCAAACCTTTTTTACCTGTATGACAAAAAAAAAAATCCCTAAAACAACAAAAAACCCACCTTACTAACTGCTGAATATCATCGCTTGTTTTCCAGACATTGACCACAGTTAACTGAGCAGTGAAAATTAAGCACATTGCAATTGCTGGTAATAACTGAATGGTTTCTCTACTCATATTACTTTTTTAAATGAACAGAAAATGTGATTGTAATGGATATATTCTCACTTCAGTGAGCTAGGTAACAATATCAAGCATAGATTGCCTAATGCTACTAGCCCCTGGATCTTATAAATGCTGCAAATTGCTGGAATAACTTATTCTGTTTAAAATCTCAGACTTGCTAGTACAGGCAGGCAGACAAACACAAAAGCTTACCAAGTGTGTGAAGGTGGGAGCACAGGGCATTTTTTTAAAGGGATCATCCACAGGGTGGGGAAATAAAGGACATTCAGTAAGAGCTGAGTATTTCCTGCTTGCAAACATGAGTATGGAGTACCTAAACATAACTTTCCTGTGTTACTTGTGATGCTTTAGTGCAACAAAAAGATTGGCTTGGGATAATGACATCTACTCAGAACCTCTTCAGAGTCCCCCAGCCCTGTACACAAGCAACACCCTAGATCTCTCTGCATATACTACATGTTGTTGATAAGCAATCCAACACATACATAATGCTGTCAAGAGCATCTGGAGACCCAGCTAGTTCTCCTTAGAGCAGATACCTGCATTTGTCTGACTGAATAGCTTCTTGTACCCTACTCATCTAAATTTAGGTACTTTAATCTGTAGCTAAGTTTCATCCGAGGATCCCATCCCTTGTGCTGGCACTGGCTTCTTGTGGCAGCCTCTCGAAACAGTGGTGTTTGGCCAGAGATACATGTCAACTGCACCAGTGGGCAGAGTTGATGGTGTGACACCTGAAAGACGAGGTATTTCAGAGATGATGCTGAGGAAGCTGGTAAACTTAATCCAATATTCATGAGAAAAGTCTCCAGTGGCTGGTAAAACAAACACTACAAAAGCAACCCATCTACACTTGCTAGAGCTCTCAAATAAGAGCAGATGACAAAAACTAGTGAGACGTAACATCAAGAATAGATCTTATATGGATTACTATCCCTTTCCTCTGCTACCAGCACCTCTGTCACTCAACTGTAAAGTCTTAGGAGGTGAACTGTCAATTAATGTGTATTTTCACAGAAACTCTCTCATACCTCCTGGGACCTCTTGTGCCAGTGGACTGGAAACCATGTACAAAGTGGCATGCATTAGCAAAACTCAGTGATATTGTTCACACAGATGGAAGACAATGCATAGAAACCACAGCTTGAAATTACTGAGTGTAAAGACATAAATGCATTCATGTATTTCTCAAACCATACTCTTCACCACAAACACAAAAGATTTCCCTTGACCACTGTGAAAAATAAGATACATGATTTTATAAAGAATATTTACAGAATTTATTCCTGTGTTCATGCATTCTGGTGATCTTTCACAGAATATCACTGTGTTTTCATGATAGGCTAGTTTTTCTGACGAATGTGTTATGGAGACCACCTTTTTAAGATATTATCATGTTTTTTTGCACTGAGGTGGATCATGCAAATCTGACAAGAATGAGAATCAGTATAACATAATTGCCAAAGGTTTGAAATGAAAAAATGTACTTAAGAGCACGAAATATGATCACGAAACTTAGTTTGGTGGTAGTGCTGCTGTTTTTTAAAAATTCTGCAAGGAGGCCAAATGAATTGCATTTTAATGTAATTCAACAGACACCAGCTGAAAAGATTACCTCAATACTATATTGTGAAATACCTCCTCCAAACCCCTGAGAAGATTTAAGCTCTAGCACTTTCAGGCCTTTTAGACAGAAACAGTGTTACTATGAGGAAGCTGATGGATCATAACTGTCACCCCTATCCATTTGTCACCCATGGCAATCAATGCTTGGAGCTTTTTCTGAGTGATTTTCCATATTATTTCGCATTTGCCATGAAGAACTATGAGCTAAGAGGAAAGAAAAACAGATAACGAGCACAGATGGTAACTTGTTTCAAAAAACTGCTGAAACCTCTTTGTAATTCAACAGAAAAAGACTGGAGTCTTTAGCCTTTTCCTCCCATTCTCCAAATCACCATTTAAATGCATTTTTAATACATAATTTTATATTATTTTTAAGCAACTGCGAATTTTGTATAAACTATTATTTTAAACATTTAAAGAACTGTGTTAGTTGTCTTAGTAATTTACTCCATAAATTTATAGCCTGTTTGTAAAACTGATGTTCTGAAATGCTGTGAGAACATAACAGTGTAAAATTAAAATGCAGGAAAATAATTATTTAATCTGAAATGTAAGAAGTGATTCAGAAACTTAGTAGGAACTGGCAGATATGACAATTCACCTGGAAAAGATTTGAATCCTACCTGAATGCCAGGCAGGGTACCTGGAACTGCTCAAATATCCCTGTGCATTGATGTCTAACCAAACAAGTCATCCTTAAATTGCACATATGAGCAATTTATGGTATGCTGAAGAGACTGTGAGTGCCCACAGATAATTCACATCAGGAAGATGCCGATCCCTCTCACATATATACTGCACTGTTACCCTGTCAACTGAGTACTTTTTCAGCAACCTAATTTATTCGACTACCAGGATAAACATCGCAATTTCTGTTCACATGAGTACTTTTAGATTACTTGGAAGAAAGTAACAGGAATCCCTATAGGTTAAATCCCATTATATTATATTAATTCATAACACTTTATTTAAGCTCATAGCATTATTTGTGGTTCAGTAAGCATTCTCAAAGCAATTTTAATCTTACAGAAAACAGTAAAGAGTTGTTCCCTTTTCATTCAATATCTACATTGAGACCACTCCAAATGGCAACCCACAGGTGCATGCAGAACAGATGGGTTTGTGTGTATGTGTCTGAATCCCACCCAGCTCATCAACTTCCTCATTATGGCTGAAACACAGAACAGTTCAGCTTTCCATTATTTTAAGTGAACTTAACTGTAAATTGCTGCAGAAAAGGTCTTTCCTGTTCTTTCACTGTCTCTTGTGTAAATGCAGACGTCTTCCGGTGACTATGCCTGTGGTTAGCAATACCAGATCCTTGCTTTAACTGAAAATTAATTCACTAAACTCACTTTCTGACTGAAAACTAATCTGGCTAACCATGTAGCTTTGGAGTGGCAAATGCAAACTCAAAATAAATTAAAAAAAAAACAACTAAAGATGCACAATGTATTTTATGCCCTTTACCAGCTGCTGCAAAGGCTATAAACCATGTTTTCAGTTGTAACCTCTGCTCTTTTCTTAGATGCTATAAAAAGTTTTGTATTCTCTTTTGACTTAATTCAGATATTTTGAAAATATATTTAAAAAAAACCAAACAAACAAACAAAAAAAACCCACAAGACTGCACTCAAAAAAGCAAAGATTAGCAATTCACTTATTTTGAAACATTTACATTTTCTCTAGATATCCTTCCAATTGAAGCACATATGTTTTTAAAGACCTGCTCTACACTTTTAAAACATCCCCTGCAGGCACTTACTGAAGTGGTCCTTCATCTGCTTTTTCTCTTATTCATCAAAGGAAGAGCCTAAGGATTATTTTATAGTTTTTGTCCTGAATTCTGCTCAGCAACTTTATCAGTCTGGTATATCTGAGTAGTGATAGACAGAGGTGGTTATTTGCCTTACAGATTCTTGCTTGATTAATGGTCTTTCTTCTGCTTAAAAATACATGTCTTTTGAAATCTGCAAACAAGAAGTCCTGAGTAGCCACCCACATTCAGTTTTCATCATCATTCTCAGCAGCAATCAGATTTCCCATTACATATCTGGTTTGGGTTTTTTATGGAGGGGCACAGAAGGGCCACACCCAGCATGAGCAGAAGACAAAACCTCAGGCATAATGAAGCTTTCTCTGCGTTTTACCTAATATAGAACAAAATACTTTTATTTGGGACTGTCTGCTGAATACATACTGGTGATTTAATAGAGTTTTTAAGTAAGATAGAGAAGAAGAAGGTAAGAGATGTTTCATTTGTCCATTTCCTCACAGACTTACAAAGGGCTGTTAAAAAGGCATGTGGAAAACAGCATTTAGTCCTGGCCAGAACACAGACTGGTGATGTCTCACCACATACCTGCCAGCACAGGGATCACAACATCTGCTGTGCAGTAGCATTGAACTGTGTATTCATGGCTATAGCTGCAAGCCAACATGAAAGGTTGAACCTTAGGCTTCATGATCTCCTTTTGCTCCCAGGCAAAAGTTAGATGGAGAGTCTCAGTGGCAATACATTATTTTTCCATAAGTGTTGTTTTCATTACACCTTACTGACTTGGATAATAATTTAAAAGAAAGTTAGAACATGCAGTTTCTTCCAGCCCAGTCCCATGAAAAAATTACAAGTTCACAAAGACAACAGAAAATGCAGGAATTGCTTTTTTCGTATTGGAGTTCAGGGAAATGTGAATAATGTGGGGTCTGTTGCAATTTCTAGATCAGGGAGGAGAGAAAAATGCACAAACAAACAAAAATAAGTTACCAAAGGTTATTAAAAATTTATACTCAGTGACAGTGCTTTTAATCCTGAAGCCATCTGTGCTTGTCAGCCTAAGAGTTTATGTAGACTTCAGCAGTTTAAAAAAAATAGGACAGAACACAAAAATCCCCAAGCAAGAGCAACTAAGGAAAAAAAAAAAAATCCAGAAAGGATAAATCTAGAATTAACATAAGTGAAATAATTAATGTAATTTTCACATGAGATACATGTCAAGAGCATTATCATAATAAAGACTTAGAAGCTCTGAAAAGATTGGAGAGATCTAGTTAAGGTAATTTACATAAATATTCCATTATCTGTGGTCTTCATTAATTCACTTAATGGAAATATTGACATGTGGAAATCCTGACCAAAAAACCTCTGATTTATAAACCTGTATATGCAGGCTCTTTTGACATTGTGAGGCATAACTTATAATAAGAGCTAACAGTGCCATAGAAGATGTATAAAGAATTTTTTTAGATGTATTTAGAGTTAGTTTTTTTTAGTTCTTATGCACTGATGTTGCATGGATTTTCAAAAACAGGAAACAAACCTGAAAACTGGGTGTTTCGTTTTCCAGAAGACAATCCTACTCAGCTTCTAAAAGAAACAATGTTTTAGGCCCTGGGTTGAAATGCTGTTTAATTATTTAAATTATTTCTGCAAGTCCTCCCTTTCCAGTCCCAAGACAGTCCAGTATGTAATTGTTCTCTGTAAAAACATCCTGAGCCACACTTGGAATCCTACTTGTAATTATATTAATAAAGATTTAAAAGGAAAAGAATAGGTAGATGAGTCCTTTGCTGTTCAACAGAGATACAGGACCTTTGTCTCTGGGCAACAGTTTCACTGCCATCCCCTCTCCTCTAAGACAGCCACTCTGTTTCTGTGTACATCCCAGCAGAGCACCTTGGAGCTCATCAGTTTGTCATAGTTCCTGCTTGCAGTGCCATACAAAGCCCTCTCTTTTTTCTGAGATTATTGCTCTTTTAATATATGTCTGGCCCATGATAATCCCTCTCATTTAATTTTGTATTTTGTGAGGCATTCCCAGCAACAAAATTTCAGTGTAGCTTTTTGATTTAAGTTTTTTTTTATCTTTGGATTTACAATGCATCTAATGGCACCTGAAAAGCTAGCAGCAGGCCATTAAAACATGACTGGTTTAGACCTAGATATATAAGGAGATGTCAGGAAACTATATGCAACCATTGGGGATTAAAATTAAGGCACACACAGCAACTGCAGTGAGCAGTTTAAATTCCCATTGCTGGGTATTCACAAGGCCATTTTCTTCTTGCCAGCAGTACTGAGCAAATAAACCCTGGCTCACACCCAAGTCCCATCAGAAGCCACTGAACAGTGAATTCTTGGCTTTTGCAGGAGCCTGGTGCCATCAACAAACCCAGAGCATACCCACACCATGCACTGGAAAAGGCGGGATCCTCCTCATTCCCCTTTGCTCACAAGGAACCTCTTGGTGAGAGTTCTCACACAGCATTTGTGAAATCAACAGTCAAATCTGCCTCACAACCCTGACAATGAGTCTGTGTCTTGCTTCCCAGCTATTTGCTGAAACATATGGGGTTGAATGGGCTGGAAAGCAGAAGAGATTTGCTCAATTTGCAGTTGAAATTTGGATAAGGGTTAGCATGGGCACGTCAACATAAGAAAGACATCAGGGTCTTGGAGCATATCCAAAGAAGGGTAATGAAGCTGGTGAAGGGCCTTGAAAACAAGTCTTACGAGAAGCAGCTGAGGGAACTGGGGTTGTTTAGTCTGAAAAAAAGGAGGCTGAGGGGAGACCTCATCACCCTCTACAACTACCTGAAAGCAGCTTGTAAAGAGGTTGGCGCTGGTCTCTTCTCACAAGTAACTCGTGATAGAACAAGAGCAAATGGCCTCAAGCTGCACCAGGGGAGGTCTGGACTAGGCGTTAGGAAGAACTTCTGCACTGCAAGCATTGTCAGAAATTGGAACATGCTGCCTAGAAAGGTGGTTGAGTCACCATCACCGAATGTGTTTTAGAAGTTGTCTAGAAGTGGCACTTGGAGATATGGCTCAGTGCTGGATCTGGGAGGGTAGGGTTAATGGTTGGACTCGATGACCTTGAAGGTTTTTTTCAACCTAAGTGATTCTGTGATTCTATGATTTTGGTAGCATAGAAGAGCAAGTGCTAATTTACCAGGCAGAAAACATACCACTGCCTTCATGCAGACCTTTTATACACCTTCTGCTCCTCTTTCTAGAAATAGCAGAACATCTTTTACTTCATGACCAGAAAGGAACAAAGCTGCCTCAACTTCTCTTCCCACTACCTCACAAAGATGCTTGCAGATGATGCAGCACAGCTGTGCTCATTTTCCCTTATGACTCCACAGAACTCATTAACAATTAAGAATAAATTTATTGTTTAAACTGCCACCTGATACCCAGTGGCCTGCAGCTGCTGGATGATTTTCTTACATTGTTACTAGGTTGTTTGCCTTTAGTCAAGCTTCTCTGCCCTTCTACAAGCCACTGTTTTTGCCCCAACTGGTTAACTGGTTGGTCCTGTAAGATGCTCCTTTGGTTGTCTATGGACTAGCGGACTCTACCTAGTGGACATATTAAAACTATATAATTAGTCAATAATCGAAAGAGGTGTAAAGAGTCAACAAAGATTGAAAGAGAAGAAATTAATCAAAAGCGAGCAGCTTAAAATGAGAATAGGAAAACATCTCAGGCAAATAACAAACCATAACTGAAAGTCCTCAGAGATGACATAGGGCTGATACCCCATGATGCTGCACAGACACTTCCCTGACCCTGTGGTTAGTGTGTTGTATAAAAGCCTAGAGTTTTATACCTCTTATGCTCCATTTGTAGGATGGACGATCGTTTCTCTCTTGAGGCTTGCTCCACTTTTCAGTACCCTCTGTATGTTTTCCCATGACACACACTACTGTGGGCCCTGTGGCACAAGGTTCAGTTTGGTTTCTCTTTACAAGAAACACGTAACTATGTGCCAGGAGAGTGTAAAGTGTGGCCTAATAAGCATCAAGTGCAGATGTTAAAGATTTATTTCAAAAAAGTGTTTGTGTTGCATACTGAGTCATCAATGTATATTTGCAGGCTCAGGGGACCAGTTGTCAGAGTTAAGCACTGGAAGGACTGCCTTTTATTGAATTTCTTTCTTAGCCTCCATCAGTCTGAGGGATAGATTTTGGAAGCAGAGTCTAAGAGAAAGGTAGAAAGCTCTTCTACCACCAGCACCAGGCTGCAAAATATGTAGCTTTGATTCCTATTTTTGGGGGCTCAGTATTGTTTAGGAGAGCTTAGATACTTAATTCAAGGTTGTGAAATGAACCAGACAGTAAAAAAACACTGGGGCTTAGAAAGGAGAATCTGTCCCTGCAACTACTGCTGATCCAAGAAGCTATCCAGGTACATATTACACAGATTTTGGTGGTTGAACTAATGTAATATTTAGAAGAGAAAGCAGCAATACATCATTTACCATATGTTAAGTCCTCTCAGAATAGGCAAGTAACATAGTATTTTCTTCTGCCCTGGAAACATGTTTTCATCTAACAGGGAATAAATACCAATAGTATAATGACTGTTATAGAAAGAATAGATCCAATCCTCTACATTAATTGAATTTTCCTGAGATTTACAGAGCATTATAAGATTTTAATATTATTGATAAATTTTTCAACCTGACTTAGTTCAGGACCTGTAATTTTCAGGTCTGACTGTACTGATGTGATCCTGTTAAGTACCTCTGTTTGTAGAGACACACAGATTTTTTTTTTAGTTTTTTT
Source organism: Chaetura pelagica (assembly GCF_000747805.2). Taxonomy (NCBI): domain Eukaryota; kingdom Metazoa; phylum Chordata; class Aves; order Apodiformes; family Apodidae; genus Chaetura; species Chaetura pelagica. The sequence goes on from NW_009954546.1 coordinate 1,918,829, forward strand.
TTATGTCTTAACATAATACTTGGATACTTCTACTTGTGGTGTTGTGCAGAAAACTTATATAGGTCTGAACACACTGGTTTGAGCAAGGAACTGGTGTATTTTGCCCTGAGCAGATTAAGCTGATCAATAGCTCAGAAGAGACACAGGTGACAGCTCAACTCCACCTTCTTACTGAGGGGAGGAAGGCAATGCCATTTACCACTCAGGCATTGCCTATGAAACAACCCCTAATGGGATCAAAGTCCTTTGTCTTTTCCTCTTCTGTCACTGTTCAGTTACTCATATGAAAACAATTGCATTGATTAGGGTGAATCTTTTACTGTGAGCATATTAAAGCCATGTGATTCCTTGCCAATTAAGAGGGACATCAACCATTCATTAACCTGCACCCAAAAGATGAACAAAACTAATGAAATAATGAAAATAGTGGTTTTGTGTGAGGAGGCGAAACAAACACCTCTGCTGACTTTTGTCTCTTCCTCCTATTCACCAATAGATGGTGGCAAAACTCCTTCCTTATAGCCTTAGGCTTGTGATTGTATCAAGACGATGTATCACTGCTTCCTCAAGCACTTTTCTCTCTCACTGTTTCTGAGTATCATAAAATCTTTTCCTCCCAAACACTTGTCTTACTTCTTCCCACTTTTTTCTTAATAAAAGCTGTGGGAAGTTTCAGCTTCGTGTTAATCCTCTTTGCAAATAATGCTCTGCCTCATCCCTTTATCAACCAAAGCAGGGAGAAAGGTGCAGTGATTAATCCCTTTTGAATGCCCCATGTCTGACGCCTGTGGGAGATTAATCATCTTAACAACTGGTATAGGTGTGTGGTGGATGTCTGTGTCCTGAAAACAAATCTAGAAGATAAACTGCAGCTCAGGCAGAGGATACAGCCATGCCTCAGGAATTAGCAACACAAATTCCTTGGGCTAAATATGCAAGGAATCAAGATGGATCATCTGAATAACTGTGGGCCTTTTAAAAAAATCTTGGATAATAACTGCTGCCCGTTAAAGGAAAACAAAACAAAACAAAACAAAAAAACCCAAAACATCTTGAATAAGTGGAATGAGTAGAAGAAGCCTATGTATCAGCAGGCTGTGATACATAAGCATCACACAGCTCTTCCCATTTTTCCAATGGAAGAGTTTCCACTATGGTACGGACAGAGCTTTAGAGGATATTGGTGGCATTATTAAGCACTATATTGTATTGTGCTTTAAACTGTTGTAACTATCATGTGCGAAAGGTTATTAAGGAAAACCTTTATATACAAAAATACTGGTCTGTTTCACAAACGACCAAAACAACAGGTATTTAGAAGGAAAAATTATTCCATGGGCCATATATTAATCACCTTTTCCCTCAGACTGAGTCCTCTGCCTGCTGCAAAAGGAATCAAGAATCACTGTGCAATGTTTTACAGCCATCTGTTTGTAATATATCCATTTTCATTTTTCATTTAGCTTCTTGGAATCCTCTTCCCTTTACCTCTAATCATTTTTTTATTAATTGGGCTAACAGTGCAAAAGGGCAAGAGACTCCTCATCGTAGCAGTTTAACAGTTGTTCAGTAAGTGATGTTTAGAGACAAGTTATTTTGATTTTTTTTGTATCATTGATAGCAGAATTTCTAGTTTGTTTTTTCTTTCCTAGATTCTAGACCAAGAAAAACAGCACTGAAAAAAAAAGAGAATTAGTGTTTCAAATATGTCATCAAACACAGCAATTGGCATGGGATGGACGTAACAGAAATTATAGTAACAACTTGATAAATATACTACATTGAACTGGTAACATCATAAATGTCACAGGGCTCTTCTACAAACCTGAATTCTTAAATTTCTCCAGTCTGGAGGTTAGCAAAAGAGCTCTGAAGCCCTCCACTAAGCAGAGCTGCACACAGAAGCAGGTGCACCCTGAGGGTCTGCAGACACATCAGAGCATACAACAGGTTTTTCCAATGGGCCACTACTAGTGCACTCCCTATGTAAATCTTCAGGAGGCTGTTAGTTTGGACACTATCTGAATAAAGAATGATACAGAGGCAGAAACACTTCATTTTCCTACTGTGAATGGAACCAGGAAAACTAGGGCTGATTTATGAGTTTATGAAGACCAATCAGTAGGATTGATTTATGAATTTATGAAGAAGACCAATCAGTAGAAGTGCCATTATATCTATTAATTAATGAGCAGTCAGAAGAAAATAGATGTGACAGGATATTTCATTACTAACATGAAAAAAATAAATAGGCAGAATGATTTAAAAGGTTATCATTCCCTCTTTTTACTCACTTCTTTTCTCTTTATAGCAAAACTGTTAAGTATTTGGTTTGTGTAGTGAAGGCTTGGAGGTATACAGGAATGAGACAGTTGGAAGTTTATAGCCTTGGGTAAAAAACAGAGATATCAGGCTAAAAGTTGGCCCAAAACTTTGTCCTGCAGCTAAAAACCAAGAAAGAAGTGTGGAGAATGCAGTCACAGGTGGCAGTCTGGTTTGCCACTGTAAGATTACTGAGTTCAACATCCAGAGGAAAGCTACAGAAGTGAGGACACTGGACTTCAGAAAAGGCTTTAGCTTGTTAAGAGAGTTTATAGGCATGGACAAAAAAATCTTCCAGCTTTCTCTGAAGACTAAGAATACTTCGTTGGCTAAAGACATTCTTAATGAAATAACAGAGAAATGGAGGTGGAAAACAGAACATAAAGAAGCAGTATAAAACGCTTCTCAGGCAAAAAGAGGATGAAATCAGGATGGCCAATGCCAGAACTAGAACTAGGCATGCAGTTCAAGGACAGGAAGAACTGTGTATGTGGGCTGAAAAAGAAGTGTAATGTATTTAGACCCATGTGGCCTGATGGGAGTTAACTCAATGCACTGATGTTATTGCGGGATCGCTATCTCCTATCTTCAAATATTATTTTTATTTATGGGCAGTGAATAGCTTAACAGTACACCTATCCTTACAAAAGGTACGGAGACAATCTGAGGAACTGCAGGTTGATGTATGGGCAGAGACAACACTGAGAAATCTGACTGACATCTCTGTGAGGCCACTGAATCTGCTGAAGACCACAGAGATCAGAGGAAGTCTTAAGATGACTAGAGAAAGGCAAATGTTGAATCTGCCTTCAAAGGGGGCGAGATGAGCTGGAGGACTACAGGCATGACAGAGTCAGTTTGGTCTCTAAGAAAAGAGCATCAAGTCCTCCAAAGACAAGATTGGGAACAGACGGATTTACAAAGGTAGGTCATGCTTGACCAATCTGATTGTTTTCAATGACAAAATATTACCAATTATCCACTTCATGGATGAAGGGAAACAGAGAGACTGAAATATTTCTTGACTTTGCTAAAATTTTGCATAAAACTCTCCCACCAGAGCCTTATTGATAAGTTGAAGAGGTACAGAATGGCTAGACCATTGGATGAGCTGACAATTGTCCAAACTGCTGGTCTCAGTGAGTAGTGATCAATGACTTGACGTCTGTTTGGCAGTTGGTAACAAGTGGAGCATGACAGACATCAATACTTGGGCCAATATTGTTCAATATCTTCATCAACTGCCTAAATGTTGAGAAAGTGTGATTCCTCAGCAAATTTCTGAATTATTCTAAGTTAGGGGAGAATGTGTTTGTAAATGAAAAGCAGATCTTTATTTTAGTGAAAACTTGCTAAGATGAAAGATTAAATCTTCAGGAAACCCTTGAAGTTCAGCAATGAAAACTGCAAAGATCTGCTTCAGGACAGAGCAGACCTGCATTGGTACAGGCCAGGAACAAACTGTTATCTCTACTGAAAAAGAGTAACAGTGAGGATGCCAACACACACATGAACCAAAGTATCTTTCTTGTGAGGGTGGTGAGACACTGCACAGGTTGCCCAGAGAACCTGCAGCTGCCCCATTCCTGGAAGTGGTGTTCCTCAGGGCTCAGTACTGGGACTTCTTTCTAATATCTTTATCAACAATTTTGACAAGGAGATAAAATGCATCCTCAGCAAATTTTCAGAGGACACCAAGTTGGGAGGAAGTGTTGATCTGTCTGAGAGTAGGGAGGCTTCATAGAGAGACTTGGACAGACTAGATTGAAGCGTTAAGGTTAATTAATTATATGAGTTTCAGCAAAGCCAAGTGCCACGTCCTACACTTGGGCCACAACAACCCTGTGCAATGCTACAGGCTTGGGGAAGAGAAGCTGTCCAGCAGAAAGGGACCTGCGGGTTCTGACTGACAGTCAGCTGAACATAAGCCAGCAGTGTGCTGGACTTGGTAGAGGAGGGTTAACTGTTGGACTTGATGATCTTGAATCAATCTAAGTGATTTTCTAATCTAAGTGATTCTATGATTTTAAGTGTTTAAGGGCAGGTTGGATGGGGTTTGGGGCAACTTGGGAGGTGTCCTTGTGAGGGGGGAGTGGAATGAGGTGATCCTTTAAGGTCCCTTCCAACCCAAACCATTCTATAATTCTATGTTTTCATTGTGAATGAGGTAAACCACACACTGGGCTGCACTAGAAGAACAGCCAAGGGGAGCTGCAATCCCTAATTGCTTAGTACTGGCGACACTACATCAGGAATACTGTGCCTGGTTTGAGCCTTCCAGTTCAGGAGGGATATTGAGAAACTGGAGACAGTTCAGTAACATCTCCAGGGGGATGTGGAGGACAATTACTCCTTCCTGGGTGATGCCTGCCTGGCCAGCAAAGACTCTTGGTGCCTTCCCAGAACAGTGAAGACAGAAACAGCCGAGTAAGTTGTTAATTCCTAATTATTTTTTCTTATGTTATCTACTAAGTGAGTGCTTTATACTTATAAGCTGTGCATAACCTGTTTGCAGAGTGTCTTTGAGCCCAATTAAAGATACCTCAACAAAAAAACTTAAATGAGGAGCTTCAGCAGAGTCCAGAGTCCTCTGATCTCTTGGTGAGAGGGCCAAAAAGATTGGGTAACTGATGTACTGTAAACCCGGTCTGAGAAAGGACAAGCCCAAATTTCTGATACCCAGCCTGATTTTTTCAGACCACCTGACCCTAGCTGTATGTACAACTGTTTGCTACAGTACAAACCAGCTACTTTTCCATTTTTTAAAAAAATATTTAATTTTACAAAGGTCACAGAAATAAATTCTTCATCTTCCCCAGTGGAGTGAGAGGTAAAAGACAGCCAAAGTTCCTCTTTAACTGACATGCTTTTATAGTGCCCACAAATATCTTGGTAATTATAGGACAGAAAAACAAAGACAGGAAGAGAAGGAACTAAAGGGTTCCTTTTGCTCATGGCAGCATCAGTGCATGGGTTTGGACTGGGTTGGATGGGCCATGCTTAATGAGCCATAATGGGTTCCCTGTACATATGTGTACATTAGCAGACAGGACTGATGTGGTAAAGTACATTTTTGAGAAAAAATGTGGCATTGATCTAAATCCAGCAATGGCATTGGGTCTAATAATTTGGTTACCCCATATATAATGAAAACTGTAATATTATTGTTTAATCACAGTTATTGTCCATCACTGTGCTATCACCAAATCTACATATCTGTCCAAAAAATAAGCATCCATGTTTCAGTCTAAAGTCCTGACAACAGATTGCAATTATATGAGTCTACCACAAGTTTTCTTTTTTTTTTCTCCTTTGCTTTGTAACTGAACCTTTAGTTTGCTGAACCACACTACCTCAGAAAATTTGTTCATGTTCTACGGTCTGAAGTCTCTGAGTCTGCTCCATTTACACTCAATTTAGAGCAAGATTTTGTTATTTAATATCATATGTGCATTTTCTTTCTACTTCTTCTATATCTGCCATTCTACCTCTGATTTTTTGTGAACTTACTGTGTGACTATCTGAAGACTTTCCTCAAGGTGCTACACTTACTTTCATAAGGCTGTATGTTCTCCATGTTTTCCCAAATGATATGATAGTTACTATTTTTTATTTTTTTAATCTCAGCAGGTCTAGCTTCTCTGTTATAACAAGATATAAAGAAAGTATGCTGTCTCCTGCCTGTAGTAGTTACTGTAACATTTATTGAAGAGCATGTCATTGGAAGTCAGCATTTGGAAGGGAAATAAAACCTACATGGCAGTAAGGTCAGATGTATGAAGAGGAAGGAGGGCTGAAGGCTAGTAAAAGCTTATCCTCTCCTTTAAGCATCTGAACACAACAGAGTTAACAAAAATAGGGCCCTGTATATTTGCACGGGTAGGAAAACATACATTAATTGATAGACATTGACCACTTCACATAATCTGACACACTAAGAAAATGTAAAAAGCATGTAAAAAGCAATGTAAAAGTTATACAGAAGATGTGATACTTAACATCATTACCTTCAGGTATCTTGAAATGTTTTGCAGCTTTCTTCCGCAAGCTCTGATGTTAAGCTCTACTTAATCTAAGGTTCAGAGTACTTCCTGCTCTCACCTCAAGTAGTTGTAAAAGCATGAGTCCTCTGTGAGATGTACCTGCACATTAGAGACTTGATGAGAAAGAAAATATAAGCAATTTACATTTCAAACTAAGTATAACCTATCTCACACTTAGTTTTGTAATTAGCTTTTTTCTTCCTCCCTCCAATTATTTAGAAAAGCTTCAGGCATTAAGTACTTTTTCTGCAAGCAAGTAATTTCAAGATCCGATTCTGATTAATTAAAGCGGAAGAAAGCAGCACTAAGTTCATGTAGAAAGGTGTACATTTTGGTGTGCATTGGTACACCTGGTAGGAGTCATATTTTAATTAGACATCAAACAACAAATACTAAGTTAATAACTGAAGAAATCAGATATTTTATGACTATTTTCTTTTTACCTTCAGTTAGGTACTACGAAACAAATACCAGGACTACAACAGAAAAATGATAAAACAGAAATATATTAATTTTACACTTTATTTCTGTTTCAGAATCAGCTTTATAATGTTTCCATAGGAGAGACAGGCAAGTGTCTTAAACCAAAATTCTTGATTCTTATTTGTGATATAGACAACAGAAGTAGTAAAGCCAAAGTCAAAGATGCGAGTCAGTGAGATTTCATAATGTTCCTTTTACAAAGCATCTAAATTTCTCTCTCTCACCTATCCCGTAAAAGGTCTGGGATGAATCCCATGGAAAAAGGAACCATAAAATTAAAAGTCCTGGGTCACTGACCCTAAGTCATCCATTCCAGTATCTTCATATAGAATAAAAAGTATAACATAATACTGTTCAGAAATGTATTAACTTTTTGGGTTTTCTTCTGCTTGAAAATCTCTGTGCTTTAATGTTCAAAATTTAAAAATTTCAGGCTACCTATATTGAAGTCATCTGGTGCATGACCTCACTCAAATCAGAACTAACTTTAATATTAGATTCAGGTCAGCCTGCTCATGATCATAGCTAGTTAGTCTGACTCCCTGCATAGCCTGTTCTAATACTTGACCACCTTAATTGTGAAGAATTTTCTTCCTTCACTTCATACCTGACCTCACCTTTCTTTTGTTACAATTTCTGTCCATTCGCTCTTATTTTATAGTCTACAACTATGATATGCTAACCGTAAATTTCTAATGATGAATCTTGTCTGGATTTCTAACACCTCTCACAGTTTTAGTCAATGCATAAAATTAAATTATGCTTAGTACATCAAACCCTTCTGCTGGGACAATCCATTGGAGTATAAGTAGCTGACAGCCACTAACGTCTTAGTAAACAATGCCAATGGCATCCTGGGGTGTATTAGAAAGGGTGTGGTTAGTAGGTCAAGAGAGGCTCTCCTCCCCCTCTATTCTGCATTGGTGAGGCCACATCTGGAGTATTGTGTCCAGTTCTGGGCCCCTCAGTTCAAAAAGGACAGGGAACTGCTCGAAAGAGTCCAGCGCAGAGCTACGAAGATGATTAGGGGAGTGGAACATCTCCCTTATGAGGAAAGGCTGAGGGAGCTGGGTCTCTTTAGCTTGGAGAAAAGGAGACTGAGGGGTGACCTCATCAATGTTTACAAATATGTAAGGGGTGAGTGTCAGGGGGATGGAGTTAGGCTTTTCTCAGTGATGACCAGTGATAGGACAAGGGGTAATGGGTGTAAATTGGAGCATAGGAGGTTCAAGGTGAATATCCGAAAAAATTTTTTTACTGTAAGAGTGACAGAGCACTGGAACAGACTGCCCAGGGAGGTTGTGGAGTCTCCCTCACTGGAGACATTCAAAACCCACCTGGATGAGTTCCTGTGTGATGTACTCTAGGTGACCCTGCTCTGGCAGGGGGGTTGGACTAGATGATCTCTCGAGGTCCCTTCCAGCCCCTAAGATTCTATGATTCTATGATTCTATGAAATATAAGCCAAGGTTAGAAAACTGCAGCTTGCAGTACTAAGGGTTTTAGAGGTGCTGAATATTCACAGGGGAGAAGATGAGTGCTCAGCGTGTTCTAAAATTCAAAGACATTTTCGCCTAAATAAAGAGGTCAGCACCCTTTAAACACCTCGTTTGAACTTCTGGCTACAGTGTTTTCAAGTAAGCTGTACTCTTGTCTTCTTAATAACATTTACAGAATGAGTGAATGGGTATCTGGCTTGTCTCAATGTCTTTCTACTGGAAGTTTATGCAGGAGAAAAAAAGGTCAATGTATTCATTTCTGAATCACAGCAGTGGGAGGAAGAAAAAAAAAAAAAAAAAAAAAGCAGGGATTTTCTTGCATTACTGGATTTACATATGTCCTTGGTGAACAGACATCAATGCGCCAGCTGTAGACCTGTCTGTTAAAATCAGCTACCTTTGCCTGTTAACACACAGCTTGCTTAGAAAAAAAGGTCAAGGCAATTTCTATTAATTAAAACTTACCTGAGCGTCACAGTTTTAACCAAAAAACAGGTCACAGATGCTCTGTTGTCCCCTACCCCACTGCCCTCCCAGGGGAAGATAAAAGGAGGAAAAGGAAGAGACACTTCAATTTTGGAAAAAAAATACCAGATTTAATAAAATACTAGTCATAATGATGGTGTTTTACCTACAAATATATACAGATATGTAAAGATATGAAAAGATATAAATGAACATGAAAACTCAGAACCTGCACTCCTCAGTTGGTGATCACTTCCAGAAAAGTCCCAAGGTGGGCTAAGCAGCAGATGGAGCTGCCCGAGCCCAGGATCGCAGTGACAGGGCCACAGAACACCTGAGAGCAGCCGAGCTGGCCTCACCCAGGGCGGCAGAAGAGAGCAAGTTGCCCTGGTGAGCAACACGTTCCCCCAGGCCAACAAGAGCAGAAGCAGCGGCCCAGCTGACAGGGCAGGGCAGGGCAGGGCAGG
>NW_009954546.1:1928180-1950238 GCF_000747805.2 Chaetura pelagica
GGGGACAGAGCGGCAGACAAACCTGCCCAGGGCCAATGATGAGGACTCCAGCCCTGCCCTGGGCAGCCTGGGCCAAGGCCTGACAACCCTGGCCAGCAAGAAATGCTGCCCAACATCCCATCTCAGCCTCCCCTGGCACCACTGCAGCCCATCTCCTCTTGTCCCATCCCTTGTTCCTGGGGAGCAGAGCCCGACCCCCCTGGCTCCAACCTCCTCTCAGGCAGCTGCAGAGCCAGAAGGTCTCCCCTCAGCCTCCTTTGCTCCAGCCTGGACACCCCCAGCTCCCTCAGCTGCTCCTCCTCACACTTGTGCTCCAGACCCTGCCCCAGCTCCCTTGCCCTTCTCTGGACACGCTCCAGCCCCTCCATGTCCTTCTTGTCCTGAGGGGCCCAGACCTGACCCCAGGATTCCAAGTGCCCCTGAAGCTGGCTGGAATGATGATCCCTGGAGGGATCCTGTAGGATGATCCCTGCCCTGCTCCTGCTGGACACACCAGTGCTGGCACAAGCCAGGATGGCTTCTTGGACACCTCAGCACACACTGAGCGTGAGTTCAGGCCTCTCAAACCAGGACACCGAGGCTGCACGGCAGGTGTTCAAAGCACCAGTCCAGAGCAGAGGTTGCTGTTGGTAAAGAAGAAACAGACTTCCAGGAAAAGGCAACTATAATGAATACGTTTTAAACTAATCCTAACGTGACATTAATGAGATATCCTGCCAATATTGCTGCTCATTTTGGTTTGTTTAGCCTTCTTTATCTGAGAATCTCAAAGGGATTAGGGTCATTCATCACTTAGACTTTACAGATGCTCTTACAATTTTCTTTATTTAAAATTCAGATGATTTAAACTTGCTGAAGATTGAATTAGTGGCAGAGCTAAAAGAATCACCTATAATCCCGACTTCAGTACTTCCAGTGGTTTGGTAACTCATACCTATGCACCCTGTATTGGTACCCATTTTAATTTCTTTGAGTTCAAGATGTCTTTTTAGTCACCATGGAGCAAGAAAGACCAGCCAGTAAAATATCCAGTAATGCAGATGCAATCAGCAACAGTTTTCCAGAAATATGCAAAACGGTTAACTAAAAAAAAATATATTATTAAAATTTTAAAAATCCCTAAAAATAATTGAGATTTCTTTGCTTCACACTTTTTTCCTTTTTTTTTTTTTGGTTGTGTGTGTTGTTTTTTTTTGTTTAACTAATGTGAAAATAAACTAAAGCAAACAAAAATCTCTCATTTTTGTTGATTTCAGCCTGTTTTTGTTATGAAAATATTTCTTCTAGACTCTTATAAAGCAAGCAAATATACTAAGGAATATTGCAAATATGCTAGTCACTAAGCTATGCTAAAAGCATTCTAACATGATTACATCATTTCCTTTGTGTGTCACCTTTATAACTGCACTAAATCTGTTTCACAACCATGTTGTATAAATATTTTTGTAGTACAGAAAGTTTTACATATCTAAACAGAAAGTTTTACATATCTAATGAAATGTCATTACTTTCATTATACACAAAATAGTCTTTTCAAAGAAGCCAAATAACCAACACAGAATGACTGTGAAATGTGAAAGCATATTGAGTTAATCCAAATTTTATGTAGATGCATATATTTAATTTCCAAAATTAAGTATAATGTGAACTGTAGTATATCACAAGCCACAGGATTTCATTCTGTACTTAAGCATAGAAATCAGTAACTGCTTTTTGGCTATGGACTCTTAATGTAAATATGAGGAATCATTCCACTTCTCTATTTTTGTTTCAACAACCAATCTGACTGCTTTATCTTAACTTAAATTTGTTCTATTTTTCCCTCCTAATAGGATTGGCTGGGATATTTTCAGCAAGATGGTTTAAACTGGCACTTCTGTGACCATGGAAGCAGGTCACAAGCTTTGATGGAACACAACTTAAATATCCCTTGGACTTTTAATAGGAATACAGTATTTCAAGAACTTCCTACTTACCAAAGTGTTTGGACATTGTCTATTCCTACAGAATTTGATAACAGTGATAACCTTTGCCCTGCATGACAGGGGTATATTCAACATGTTTACTTTCTGCTATGAGTTTCTGTCATTTTCTCTCCTAGGAAAACTCCACCCTCGAATAGTAGAGCTCAAATTTTCTTCACATACTGGAATTCATACTGGTGGGAATCATCTCTCCTTTAGTGATTTACAAGTTAACCATTTATTTTAAATACATTATTTGGACTTCTATTGTAGTGAGTAGAGAAAAGCAAGATATTCTAATGATTTTTTTATGTGTATATTTTCTTCTTCCTTACATCTTTCTTGCCAGTGAGAGCCTGGATAAGCAGTTCAGGGAAAACACCTAAATTTAGATGACTTTAGCTTCATAAACTGAGCCAGATGTTAAATCAGCCCTGGTTATTTTCCGTTAGATTAAATCTCTTCATCTCTTGAACGTCATATTGCAGGGTTTTGCTTCCCCCACTCCTCCCCCCAAGATTTTTTCATTGAAGCTGTATAATTGAATTTAGGCTGCATAGACAAAGCCAGTGGCAGAGAAAAAGTGCACTGTCTATATCTGTAAGATCAATGTATTATACAGTAAATGCAATCCTGTGATTTTATCCAGATATTTTACTTCTCCAGCTGAATTAGAGAAGTAGCCACTGCTGGAAATTAATAAACTAATGGCAGGCTACCAATTAAAAGCTGATAAATTTTGTTTGCTCTGTCCAGTTTATCACATGGTCACTTTAATCAATCTAAAAATATCAACAGTTACAAAGCCCTTGACAAGCTGTGTTTTTTCTTCATCTAATGTGCTATCCTTATTACTACATTTTGATGAAGCACTAATTGTTCTCTCATCCTGCATAAATGTGTTTCCACATTCAGTTGGACTGACCATTCAAGCTAACCATCCCAAGCAATTGGCTGAAAGACTGGTGAAAGCAAGGCCTTCCTTTGCCCCATTGCCAGTGAGATTTCTGCACTGGTTTGTGACTGTTAACAAACTGGAATACTTTTCTTTTTGCTTAATTCCTTTATTTGCTTAGGAGACAAGAAGGCCCTGGTTCTAGTGCGTGACTGGGAGGCAGGAATAATTCTGTCAGAGCAATTGCTTCTGTGTTGCTTTGATGCGCAGAACTGAGAAGAATGTGCAGGGAAGGTAGAGATCCTCTGGGCTCTGTGCATGCGGTTGAACACATGAAAGCCAAAGTTTAAGACAGGGAAATGGATGGCTTGAGTTAAAGGCCAGGTTCCTGGGTGCAAACAACTATAATCACCCCTTTTCTGGCTCAGAGCTTTCACAGTCTGTGCAGTGTGGGTGAACACATGCCAGACCTTCTGGCCTTTTTTAGATTAGACATTAGGAGGAAATTCTTCAGTATGAGAGTGGTGAGACACTGGAACAAGTTACCCAGGGAAGCTGTGAAAGCCCCATACCTGGAAGTGTTCAAGGACAAGATAGATGGGGCTCTGAGCAACCTGATCTGGTGGCAGGTGTCCCTGTCAATCCAGAGAGGTTGCAGCTAGATGATCATTAAGGTCCCTTCCAACCTAAACTATTCCATGATTCTGTGATTCTACAATCCTGTGGCATTGCACAGTCAGTAGAGTGATCAAGTTGAAACAACACTCTTACACCTAAGTTACTAGACTATTTTCTGAACCCTTACTCCTGTCTCCCTACCCTCATGGCTCACTAATAAACTGACATTCCAAGTGTGAAAGACACCAAAACATAGCAGGACCAGCAAAAAAGTCTAGATTCAATGAATGGATTAACATTTGTCTCTTTAAGTAGTTTAGTCTGTCATTTTCTCTCTGTCATACCACAGAATGATGCAACTGCAGGCCAAGTAGCAGGCTCCAACATCACTGAAATAAAATCCTAGACAGAGAAATACTGTAATGCACTTAAGCATATTCTGCACAAAGATGAGCTGAGGAGATGAGCAAGAGGCATGACTAACATGACCTAAATCTATAATGAAAGCCTGCACATCTACAATGCTAAAAACATTCTGTATTACATGAATTATAGGGAAACTGGATTACATTGTCTCTATTGTTTTTTCAGTAAAACTTGATAACTTTCCATTAAATGGAAGAAGATTACTGCATCATGTTCCATCCCAGCAATTTCTGATGTAACAGAGAAGCCTGCCAAGCAGCCAAAATATTAAGTTTGAAAGGGTACACAGGTACATTCTGTAATGAAGAATATAGAGTGTGAAATCCTACCTTTTCAGATGAGCGCTAGGAGTCACAAAGACATTTATTATCTTAAACTGTGTTTTTATTCTAGGCCAGTTTGCCTCAGCTATAGGTTATCAAGGAAGAAGACCTCAGAGGCTTTTTTCATCCTCCTTGTTCGTGCAAGCTGGTATGTGCTTCCTATGTCATGTGAGACTGGTGGAGCAGTGCACTATCCATTATCTGAGACAGGGAACTGCAACTCTTGTGCTGGTTCTCCCTGAGAACTGAAAGGATAGGTTTTGGTCTTCATTTGCATCAGGACTGACTGCAGAGTTTGCATGTCTTTGCATTAGGTATTTGGCTTCAAATTAGTGCCAGTCTATCTCCTTCTAGCTTGTGTATCAGGAACACTAATACACCTTGACAGAATCACAGAAGCACAGAATGTGAGCCAGTTTCTTTAAAGTATCAGTGACTAAAGAATAGAGTACATGTAGGTAATGGAAGAGGATTTGGGAAACACAATGAATTTTCTTGAGGCTGTGCTGGAATGAACACAAAACATTTACAGATAAGCCTGAGGAGTCAGATAAAGCTAGAAATAAACACAGAGGACAAGATTCAATTAGCAGTAATTTGGAGTAGAAATTAATCTTCAGTTGTTACCATTAAACAAGTCTTGAGTGGAAAGCAAGAATCCATTTAGCTTTTCTGAATTATTACCTGCAAAGTCAATAGGTGTTCATTATCCTAGTGAGAACAGGCTTGTTATCATTCCTGTTTCTTAACTCCTAATGGAGCCAGCTGTTTATTTTGGATAATGGTGCACTTCACAGCACATATCAAATCTTCATGCTGAGCTGGAGTTACACAGATCACATGTTCCTGTGTTCAACCAAAAGCTGAGTTTGTTTAGGTGCAGTGAATTATTTCATATGCAGCCTCAGAAGTGAGAAGCCAGCAGGTGATAAATCAGTTCTTTCTCAAACTTTACAACCACCAAAGTAACAGGTTGTGAGGGGTGTTATTGCGATTTTTTTAGGTTTTTGGAGGCGTTTTTTTTATTCCTCTTGGAGAGTAAAATGATACACAATTTAAGAGAAGCATGGGGATACTGAATATAGAGAGACAGGCTGTTCATCAAGGGAATTCTCTAATTAGTTGTCTTACATTCCACTAATATGACAAGTGATATGCAAGATGATATGACAGGCTGAGCGAGCTGGGGCTGTTCATCCTGGAAAAGAGCAAACTCTGGGGAAACTTTATAGCAGCCTTCCAGTACCTGAAGGGGCTACAGGAAAGATGGGGAGGGAGTTCTTACAAGGGTGCATAGTGATAGGCTAAGGATAGTGGTTTTCAATTAAAAGAGGGTAGGTGTAGGCTAGACATAAGGAAGAAGGAAGGCACTGGAATAAGTTGCTAAGGGAAGTTGCAAAGTCCTCTCCCTGGAGGTGTTTAAGGCCAGGTTGGACGAGGCTTGTGCAGCCTGGTCTAGTGGGAGTTGTCCCTGCTCATAGAGGGGGGGTTGGAACCTGATGATCTTAAGGTCCCTTCCAACCTTAACCATCCTATGATTCTATAAGATAGTTTATCAGCTCTAACAGACTTTCTTGCATGCTACACTAGGAACTCCAGAGACCCTGTTAAAAAACAGGGTAAACTTTTTAACATTTTGTCTAAAGACAGACATTTACAGATTCCTCATTCCCAGAGAGGAACCTGCAATTACCTGTGAAGGATCCCTGGATGATCTGCAGAGTGTGTTTGATGGCTCAATGGTACCCAGGTCGTTGTGGACCAATTTCCCACCTCAATGGCTTCAGTACTCTCCTGCAGCAAACAGGGACAAGCAGGAACTTGAGTCTGACATGATCTTCTTAATGCAACAATAGGTGAATGCAGCTCACTGACATTGCAAAGAAGGAACTAAAAAGTGGAGAAATAAGAGATAACTTCATGTTAAAACTCTTATGGGAGGAGAATAAAGCCTGAGTTCAGGCTCCTTCCCAAAATCTCTCTTTTATTTTATTTTTTTCCATTTTACATTATATAGACAGGAGAGTGATGTAAATGGGATCTAGTGGTGTTTGTTAATTCCCTACTGAAACCTGTAGTCCTAGTGCCACCTAAACTAAAACAAGTCCCAAGCAGAGCTTGAAAAACTCTTTTGTTTCTATTTCAGATGATTATACAGAATATTTAATTCAACACTTCTAAGTAAATAGAATGACTTATTCAGATTAGCTGGTTAGCTCATATTGCTAATTATCTTCCTGTATAATAGAGTAAACCAGTCAAGATAAATACTAGACTTTAAATGAAAGAGAATAATACATCAATAAATTTGAGTTACACAACTGACATATTTATGTTATTTAATTTTGTTAAGTAACAAAAACAGATTCAAACCAAGTGAAAACAAGAGTCAGTTCAGCAACAGAAGATGTTCTGAATTGTCAGATACTAATGCTTCTAATTACAGTAAAGGAATATGACTAAACATTATAATTTAATCCCAACTTTTTCTAAGTGTGTAAATAACAGCACATACGAAACTCCAAATATATTTAAAACATAAATTACCTTCTCTATTGTTTTTCTAAAGCAACGAAAGTACCCAGAATACTTCCTTGCTTGTGTAGTGCCTTTTTCAAATTTACATTTTGAGCAGATGAAAATATTCAACATTAGTTCTGAACATGAAAACACTTAAAATGGGCTCTTGTTGTCTTTGTTAGCAAAGTTTGAAAACGCTTATAAAAATATGCTTGTGTGAATGCATTTCATTATTCCGAACTTTTCCAACCTGTTAAATCCTCCAGGAGGTAACTGGACAGGGAGCTTAAATCCTCTGAGTGAGATACCTAGCACAGGAACACCTTACTCAGAGCTGATCTGAAGTTGCTTAAAAATCTATGTCATTCTATGAATAACAGTAGCTACTGTTCCTCTTGTAGCTCAGTTAAGAGACAAGTATCTCTCATACCTTAACTAGACAGGTTCATCACTGATACAAATGTCTTCAAATCCACTTTACCAGCTTTATTTGCACACAGTCTATGAACATCAGTATGGGAAGCTTCTGACTCATGTAGTTTCCTACAGCCAAAGCTTTCAACAAGTTGCAGGTATAATCTTCCTCTTGGTTTTTTTTGAAGCCACAAAATCCAAAATTGAAGTGCTTGTAAATATCATAGATGCAGTACATTATTAGCCTCAGAGCATTTCTGTCCAGTTGGACAAGAGGGAGTTTTGGAGAAACTATGTGGAATCAGACATGATCCAGCTGAAGATGCTGTTGCAAGGATTCTTGCAGTGGAAACTCCTTTCACTACGTGGACAGGGACTGACCACCCCATTTGAGAGACTGGATGCTCCGGGTTAGCATTGCTCTATGCAAGATCCCAATTTTATATATATATATATATATTTATTTATTTATTTATTTATGTATTTTTCCTAAAAAAACAGACACCCCTTCCATTCATGTTAGTGCAACACTTGCACCTCCATAATGAACCTTCACTCAGTATTTGCTGCACGTGTGCAGATCTACTAGGTGGTGGACAAACAGGAGATCCAACTGGCTTCACACTGAACCCTCCATGTGTTGGCTCTTCCTCTTCCCTGTCTGAGATCAAAGATGTGAGCACAGGGTTTTCTATTCTAATGTACCTTTGAACTTTAACACAGGTTTCAGCAAGACAGAGTGGGATTTTTAAAAATATCTGCATGCTTACTCTTTTACTTGGCATGCATTTTGACAAATACATTCTCACCAGCTATTTCTTATGGTGACAGATTCTAGGGGCATATCACATGAAATTTTCTACCATTAAAGAAACCTCTTCATGTAGACTTCGTGCTCTAATTTTTTAATAGACTATTAAAAAAAAAAAAAAAAAAAAAAAAAAAAGGTTATGCTGATCATCTTTTGTCAATGAAAAACATATTTCTGATATCAATCACTTCAGCATTATAATATTTATAATAAATTAAATGCAAGCTCCCATGACAAACTCTCTAAGTATGATTTTTCGCTAGGATAGAGGGTAGAAGAATGATGAAATTTCACTTCAATGTCATTATAACTGTAGTATCTTACTTAGCCATCAATCATCACATCAACTTTACAGTGTTTTTCCAAGTTTTCCTTAATTGCAGAGGAAAGCTAAGCTGCACATCTTAAACATAAAAAACAAAACAAAACAAAACCCCAAACAAACAAACCAAACAAAAAACCCAACACATTTTCTGTTGCCTCCCCACAATAAAATGCATTCAAAAATCATCTAAATTGCTGGTTATAACACGACATCTCACATTAGGAATCACTGTATGAAAAAGAAACTGCTTTGGAAATATGCTCTGTCAAATCCCTTTCTGAAATATATGTAACATCTACAGGGATTTCATTTCATTTCATGTTTAATGACTGTTATCTGCTAGTATCAAATGCCTTCTTTTAGACAGGTGGCTCTGAACTCTGTATGCAGATGAATTTCCATCTCATTGCCTTTATTGAAGTACTGGCTAAACACTGTGAAGAGAATCAAAATAAAGAAGAAACATATATTGACTATGGAGTGCTTATGATTTTTTTTTATTTAGTCTGTAGATATGGATTCTTCAGCTAAAACATGTTGCACGGACTTCTGGGGAAAATAAGCTGCACATCATTTGGTGTCATTCTGCCCTTAAGTTGTAAAGAAACACTGGCAAAAGTATTGACATCAAAGCACATAGATCAAGTAGGAGTGACCTGTGTATGTTCAAAGCTTTTTGGCTAACTGTTGTCAAAATCCTAAGCATGTATTTCTCCTGACTTCACTGTAAATTCAAAATTTATTGCTCAAAATCAAACTGTATATTCACTGTGTAGCAATGAATTGTGCACGTAGTGAAAAACTTTGAGAAAACCTGAGGTTTTGAAAAAAACCTTATGCTTGAAAAATAAAAATCACTCTAAAAGTTATTAATATAATACAATATTGACTACCTTTGAAAATGCATGTCTTCATGTCTGCTTTTGAAGCCATTCAGACATGTACTTGTTATTTTCAGAAGTAGGACTCTGTGGAAGGCACCAAGATTTCTAGCCCTGACGAGATGAGAAGCTGCTTAAGCAGTGAAACTGACAGCTAACAAGCTGATCACTAGCCAGAAAGCAAGCTGTAGAGCAGTATTTGGAAATTTGTGTTCTTCTAACAACTTTGCCTTTGATTGTATATATCCGCTGACACATTTGAGTGTATGTTACAGACAAGTAGAAAATAGATAGAATTGCAATATTTCCTTAAAAAAGCAAGTATGGAGCAGTAGTATGAACACATCCCTTGGAATCCTTAGTGGTGAAGGTAATTATTCAGAGGCAATTCCATCTTCATGAGAAAACTCAAAACTTTTTTTCTGCTCTTATTTCTTGCTCTAAGAACTTGCCTAACTTCATGGGAAAGGAGTCCTCTCTGAGACAAAAATATACTTTTATATTTGTAGGTCTCATCTTCTTTAGACTGCACAACCTGCTGATTGAGTTTATCTGTTGAAATTCAGCATTAACCCACCAAAAGCATACAAACAGACATTACAGGACAATCAAATAAATCCTTTCTGTGTCTGCCTGTACTTTATAAAGAAAAAATACCTCTCCAGGCATCAGGAACAAAACTTTTCTTAACTTTCATCCTGCTTCTGCACGTGGTACAAAGAAGCCCATCACCATTCTGGTAGCATAATGACTTCCCTTGCTGGTGTTTTGCCCTGGCTTCTGCCACCCTGCCCTGTGCTGTTCATGCTGTCAGCCTTGTTCCCCTTCCCCTAATAATCCTGCAACTTTGAAAGCTTTATCTGCTTCAGCCTGATGACAGGGACAACCTCATTTTCCCTCTGCAACAAAGATTGCACATACGCCCTCACCACGTTTTGCTGCAGGGTGTGGGAAGGCTGTGACTGTTCATTTGAGGCAGATGAAATACTGCTAGGGGGATTCTTTCAGAAAGGACATGCATACATCTTTATGTAATTATGAGAAACAGATGGCTAACAAATAACCATCAGGTTTAGTTCTTAGTGAGATTTCTTAATTTTGAGGAGATATTTGTGGACTGCTTCTACCTTTCACTATAATTTCTAGTATGAGGTGTTTGGCTTTTTTTTTTCTTGAAAAATAAAATCCATCTGTTCTAAAATGTGGGGTTTTATTATCCATGAGCAACACAAACTCAGTGCAGCTTTCTAAACAAAAAATCACAAATATATATAGCCAAGCATTAATAATTGTTTCCTTAGTATATGCATATTTTCCCCAAAGCAGTGTACTGTATTTATTTCTTGTAAATTCAAATTTTAAATTGCTCATGAATATTTATTTACTTTATCTATAGTCACAATGCATTTGAGGTGGTTTTTTTCTACCAAGAGATAACTTAGCCTTTCATTTTAGATTCTAACACTACCTAAAAGCAAGCTAAAATATCTAACCAATATGCTATGATATAATGAAAGAAAAAAGAACTCATCAAAACTAATTAAATTAAACAAAAAAAAAATTAAATCTGGCAGGGGGACATATACAAAGATGAACCAGTTTTGAACGGTTTTAATTTCAGATTTGTCCATTTGTCCATTTCTCAAGTGCAAACTTGAGAAACTGAAATAATTGCACCCTATATAGGAAGTTTGGATGGTCTACTTGAACCTATTGCCAGATTCTTCTTCCTGACACCATTCAAAAGGTTTGGAAAGAAAAGAATTTGGACTAAATGAGCATTGAGTACTATTTGCTTCATTTAGTGTGGCAAATTACACTCAGATGTACTCAGCAGTTCTTACAGTATCCTCTAAGTGTGACATATTTATGCGGTCTTTAATGAAAAGAATAGAGCTGTGTTGAAAGAAACTTGAAATCAAGAATGGAAAGCTAGAGAGCTGTACAGTTCTTTTCCTTTTGAAAACTAGGGAGAGGCTTTGCAAGCTTGCATAACTCTGACAACACTCTCTCACCATGCCCCACAAGCTACATCGTGTCATAAATCCAAGGAAGTTTTCCATTTTTTCAAAGTAATTCTACATTTGTGTGAATTCATACATGAAAACAAAGCCACAAGGAAAAAAAAATATTGATTCTCGTTAATCTTCAGTCCCATTACAGGAGCCCAGATTGTGTTTCTGCTTGGAAAAGGAGGCAACAACTTCTGACAGCTAATGTTGAGCTAAGCAAGGAGTTTCTTACATCTGTACCAGAGGAGACAGCAAAAAACTGTGCTTGTTCTCCAGACAAGTGGCTTTGTACTGGGGAATCCTCTCCTGAAGGTAGGGTACAACAGCTTTGGTAGGGAACATAGTAATTGGTTTGTTCAGCATTTGGGATATGAGGTTCCTCTCATGTCTAGAGTTTCTATATATTTTGTAAGCCTGTGTGCACCTCCGTGACATACTTAGGTGTGGTTTCTGACATGAAATAAACATATAGGAAAAATGAGTATGATACAAACAAAGTAGACAGTATGATGACAAAGTGAGACTGTACATAGTTTTACAGAGATCTAAAATTAATATAAAGTAAAATGGGGCATGTCCCTTTGTTAGAAGGCAACTTGGAGAGAATAGCTACTAAATCAAAGCAAAGGAAGAAAATACAAGAAGTTGCTAGAAAACTGTTTCTCCTTTTCCCATCCCCTGCATATCTTTTTCCTTCTCCCTTCTTCCCCTTTTCCTCTCATGGGAAATAAGCTCTCTTTTCAGACAGTCATGTGAAGATTAACACCCACTTTTAGCTAAAAGGAATAAAGAAACAGGAAAATGGAAACAGAAGAGGTGAAGGAAACAAGGGCTGAGATTTGAGGCAAAGCATTGACTGACTTCTAGAGCTCCTTTTTTCTCACTCTTGTCTATAATTACCTAAGGTGACTAGCTTGAACATAGACTATACAACACAGCATTCTGTGTTTGAGTCAGGTGAATTGTCTTGTGGCAAACCATAGTGTCTTAAAAAAACCTAACATTTGAATAGGAAAAAATGTAATTTACTGTAATTTACTGTCTTCTTTTTAAAAAATCCTAGCCATCCTTTTCAATTACAGGGAATCTCATTTTTATTTGTCAGCGATAACAAAGACACAAAGACAATTGCATGAGTCTTGCCTAAGCTGTTTGACTGGATAACTTCACTGAGAGTTGAGAAGGTTCAAGTTGGCTGTTGAATAGAAAGATGGAAAAAAAATATTTTAGATACGTGGTAGGAGCCTGAATACAGCTTGGAGGAAGCCTGAGAGGTTAGACATCTTCCTAGCTAATCCTCACATTTCCTATTAAAAAAATACAAAGGGAAAAAAAAAAAAAAAAAGGGGCAGGGAGGTGGTGGAATCAAATTTGTCTTACATAACTCAGTTATTAGGGGTGACCTTTAGCTGAAGTTCTCCTTTGGTCTGCTTCAAATTTCTAAGCTAGAAAGTTGCCTAAGTTACCTAACCATAGATCAATTCTATCTCATTCCAAGTGCTATCTGTATCAATAAGAGTATCCACAAAAGGACATAGACATTCATGATCATTATCTTTAAAACCTTGTTCAGCTACAACCTCAGAACTTGAAGCACTTCAGGTGTTTGTGTAAGTCTTTTTAGTGTTTGCTCCAGAGATCTTGACTACGTCAGAGAAGAAGGCAGAAGTGGGAAAGTCATGGCTTGAACGCTAGCCTCTGCAACATATATGAGTGAACTCCTAGCATATTATCTAGCATAATTTTGGCCTGGTTCAATTAACACTCTTCTGGTCAATCCCAGGCATGATTCAGAGGCTACAGTGGGACAGGCTATGTTTCCAGTAAGCAGTAGGGATTATATTTTACTGTATTTGTCTTTTCTCCAAAAGCGACCCAGTGCATTTGCATCTCATTGAGTATATTTCTTTAAATAAGTCACTCAAAAGAGTTTTTTCCTCATAAAATGTTTGAGAGGTAATGCATATTATGACTGAAGGTAAAGCTTGGGAAGTCCACAAATACCTGTGAGTTTATAGACCTTGATACTGCATACAAGAGGCAACTAGCAAGTAGTTTTTAACCTTAATCTAATTATGTTTAATTAAGAGGGATAAGAGTCAATGACATTAATATCATTTGCTGATCTCTTTCATTCTTAGGCACCTTAGGCACCTTAGGCACCATTCTTAGGCATCCTTGTTTCATTTTGAAGTCTGCATTGATGGTTAATATCCTGCTTTCCAAGCTGCTGACATCTAAGTATATATGATGCTCTCTGACAATTTTTTAATTGTTCATTTGTGCAAATTTAACTGTTCATCTTGATTAAGAAATTTTCAGTTTATGAATTGAACAACCCACTTCCTCTGTGACTTTTTTTTTTTTTAAATCATCTGGCTGAAGTTTTCTTTTGTGCCTTGTTTTTTTTTTGTAATGGTAAATATATTATTCACTTGTCCAGCTTAAATTGCTGGGTAATAGTTGCCATGCAATGTAGCATTCAAGCATTAAAACAGTACGAAAAAAACCTATGCCTTCTTATTGATGGGCTGACTAATCACATGGAAGGCATAGCAGAAGGCTCAGTGTTTCAGCATGATCAAAGCATAAACAGTTGGTTATACAGGCCAATCAGGCTAACACAGTAAATATTTGAGCACAATAAAAGCAACTTTTCTACATCTCCAACACCTAATAATAATGATGTGAATAAAATAAAGTGCATTATGATAACTAGTGAATGTTTAGAAATACATATAGCTGTCTGGTGTATAAAAAGGGTCATATTCACCATGAATAGCAAGAGAAATAAGCAACAAAACACTTAGACTAGATTAATCAGTGCTGTTACCCAGTTCTTGCCTTTAACAAGTTGGGGGCCTTAATGACTTCCAGCATACAGAATCATGGTAGATGTTAATGAGCTCCAGTCACCTTTTGGAGGAAAGACACCATTTCTCACAAGAACAACTATTTAATGTGCACAGAAAATAGTGAAGACAGTATACATCATCATAAAAGGAGTTCTACATGTTAGCAATTTATTTCCTTAAGAAATAATGCCAGTATTTTTTTCTTAAGTAGTAGGCAGTCCCTTGATTTTCAAGCAGAGTCTCTCATTTTGCTAGTGTTACAGATTAAAGCATGAATTAAGATATTAAATTTAAAGCCACATTTGAAGCTTTGAATTTTTGTTTAGCTGCACAAATTTGATTATGCTGACTACCTGAAAATAATTGCTGGATTTGGTTTGCACTAAAGCTCCCAATTCCCAGAAATCAATAGTATGGGCTCCACACTGGAGCTTTACAGACTTAGCATTTAAGAGTTGTAAGGAAGATAGGAATGTCAAGGACGTCTTTAGGCCAATCTGTTCTGCTCTTTCAGCCATATCTTTAAATCTTGTTCAGACTGCCCATTCATTATTATTAATATAATGATTTGCAACGCTCTAACTCTGTGTTTCATGTAATATTTATCTCATA
Organism: Chaetura pelagica; assembly: GCF_000747805.2. NCBI lineage: Eukaryota > Metazoa > Chordata > Aves > Apodiformes > Apodidae > Chaetura > Chaetura pelagica. The sequence goes on from NW_009954546.1 coordinate 1,942,837, forward strand.
TTTGTGTGCAAGTAATTTTAGATTTTTGCTTGCATATCACAGACATGTATTTGATTCTTCAGAGTTCCCATCCAGATATTAATAGATTCTTGTACTATGCAGCCCTTCTCCAGTCAAAAGGAATAACCAAAAGCTGGAAAACACAAGCTTAGATGAAGACGTCAGCATCACAAGATTCATGCACAACTTAGGAGTGGCTTCCTTCAATGTACATCGAAGGGACCTGAATGGACAGGGACATTTTGAGGACCTAAATGTGGAGCTTAGTGTCTAACACAAAGGACAGATGCCTCAATGTGATCTAATACTTCTGTGTCTGTAGCCCGAGATGTCTACCCTTTATACGATTCCAGTATGAAACTCCCCAGTCTAAGGAACACAGCAGAAAATTGAGAATAACTCTTATAACTTAGACTAATGCTGTAGACCATGGAAATACCATTCGTACCCATGTCTTTCAGAATTAGGATGAGGTCATTTCAAATATCTATTTACTTTATTTTCCGAATCCAATAACTTAGTGTGAAGGGCTTCAAAGCACAAGATAAATGTGTCTGGGTCACAGAAATAATCATGTCAGCTGGAAAATTACTCTAACTGCATCATTACTACTTAATATGATGGGTAACTCGGAATGTACCTGAAAGATAATAAAGAGGTGTCAGTATCACTCATATCTTTTAATTGCTTCCATTAGCACTTCTTTTTTCCTAAGGGCAAAATATTCTCACTTCATTGATTATACAGTGGATACAGGAGAATAGTACAGAATCAAATATACTTTTAACCACCCGTTGCCGTCTTAAAGCAAAAGCAATTGGCAATAAAACCTATTTACTGTTAAAATTAAAATTGCTTTTAACAGTTTTATAGCATGCAACAATTAAAATAATTACATCAGGTAGCATCTGTTCTTTTACACTTCTGGAAAAGGAAAAAAAGAGGAAAAGACTGTAGGAAAAAGTTAAAGGCAGATAACTTTTTCCTCCAATAGGTGGGACAAGAATACCAAGAAATCTATAGGTTCTCTGTAAGGGACAGTTATATTAATAATGGAGCTGAGGATAATATAATAACAGGGAATCAGACTTGAAAATCCTTATGGATCCCTTCCAACTTGAGACATTCTGTGATTCTATGAAATAATTGAGTAAGTTTTTTAATGTATATATTTCCATTCTAGACAAATAATGTTCATGTGTCCTGGTTTGAGCCATGATAGAATTAAATTTCCTTTTAGTAATTTTATTGTTTCAGTTTAATCTTTTAGAAGTGACTGCACTTTCTGAAATTAACAGCATGTTCTTCAGTCAGCATCTGCTTGTAGGACTGATAAAGCTCAGTGTTTATAGTTAGTGCTGGAGAATGGTGTTCAGAAAGGCTCTTGCTTATATTTCCTCCTCTAAACTCCAGAGTCACTGATTCCTTCTGTTATACTTCTTAAGCACTGGAAACAAAGGGAAGAAAAGGGGTCAGACCTGCTACCCTCCTGCCTGGAAAAGCAGATTGAACAGGTGACTGAAAACTGAGCAAACAAAATGTTTAATCCCGTATGTGTCATACTTGGTCCGAACCTGAGTAATCATGGTGGTCAAGCCCTCTTTATCCATGGCAGATGTCCTGGGAGTATTCTGCCCATTTCTCTGACTTTGATTCTGATTCATGCAATCCTGAATCCATGTGTTCCTGAGTCCAGTTCTTGTCTGCTGCTGACTCCAGAAGTCTGGTCCAGGACTTTTCCAGGGCCTGCGCTACAGCCCAGATGGTGATGTGAGCATTATTGTGGAGCATGATATTGGGTTTGCATATGTTTTTATATATTTCTTTTTTTTTTTTTTTTTTTTTCAGTAAAGCTGTGTAGTTTAGTTTCTAACCCATGAATGTCTCTCCCTTTTCTTTCTGTTCTGAGAAGGGAGAGGGCTTAACAGATAGCATCTGTCATTCATTTATTTGCTAGCCCAACATTAAACATTGACATGGTACCACTTAGAATATGGCTTTTTGGCATTATCTAACTAAATACAATGAACTCTAGATTCTCAGCTGTAATGGTACTCTGCAACCAGAGTTCTACACCTTAAGTCAAATCCTTTGTTTTATTCAGTGTCTTACGACTATTCTCACAACATGAAGGCAATTCCTAAGAAATCCAGCAATGGGCACAGGATCAGACCAAAGCTCCATTTCCACAACTATCTTGTCCAATTGCCACAGTAAAATACCTACAGGAACAAGAAAGACATTAGCAATGCACAACAAAGATGCAACTGTAACAAAAACACAGATCATGTTGGCTGGCCCAAGCAGCCTTTGCCCACTGAAGGAAAACTGTGAACATTTATCCATACTGAGACAATTCAACCCAAACAGAATCAGCAGAGTAGTGAAACATTTTCCTAAATACCCAGTAAGAAGCCAAACAGATCAAGGTTGTTGGCTAAACCTGGGTTGAGTCCTTAACCCATTTAACCAACAATTTGCTGCTATTTGCATTGCTTCCCTAAGCAGATCTACTGAAAGCTGATAGCTGAGTCCCAACCTTGGCATAAAGTTTCAGTATTTTACCTTGCAGAGATTGTATTGAGAAATGGCATTAATGCCATCTCCTGAAATTACAGGAAGTCGACACACTGGTTTTCTGTTTTCTCTCTCTGACTCATTCTGGAGAGGTTAAGAGATGTAAACACTGTATGTCCCTGTAGCAGGGAGATGCATTCACTTTGAATCTCAGTATTGTTATTGCTACAAGTTCCCAGTTGCTACCAGAGCCCTCAAGCTAAATGCACTGCAAAGGGGGAAGCCCCCATTCCCGGGCATGTTTGATGGGAATGGACAGTCTCAGGAAAGCTGCAAATGGGCTAGTCTGTCTCAAAGATGTAGCAAGCAACCAATTTCTTCTATGAGACAACTATCCTCATGCTTTAGATACTGCAGTGTGAAACTGGACAAAAGCAGTCTCCTTATGAGGATACAATTTTATGAGTTTTACTGGTGTAACATGCTTACACTACTGCTGATTCAGGCTCTCTGGTTTTAATTATTATCCACAGTAAGAGAGACTGAAATCCAGGATCAGTTTGAATCTAAGAACCTTTCTTGCTTTTGTATGAGGCTCATCCCAAGCATTATTTGCATTAACATGTCCCCTCTGTCTGTCCCAGCTGTAGACCTATTCACCACAGGCAAATTAATGTTTCATTGTGGTTTTGAATAAACTGATTATCCATGTCTGTGTCTATTTTAAAATTAGTTCATATGTATTTGAGTTTTTCTTACACACAGTAGGAAGAAACAGTTTGAATTATGTGAAATAAATGCATGGTCATAAAATGTAATAATCCATTACCAAACAATTTCATTTCTCATTTTATTACCGTGTTCAAATAATCATTGACATTTTTGCTAACTTGAACAAATAGATATTCATTGAATTATTGTATTCCCTTTTTTATTATTATTATTACAACAATTAAGAAGGGTAAATCATGTTATTTATATTGCATTTGCATTAAATATTGCACTTTTAAAGATGCAACCAGAAATCCTGGTTTTGATACTTCTATTTTATGAATTTGTGTACTTATCAACATAGAATTTGGGTCTGGGAATGAAATACTACACGTTTTGGATGCTATTTTTTTTATGTAACCATAAATGTGTATTTCCTTCAGAAACACTTAGAGAAGTATGGACATTTGTCTAAGCACTTCAAACCCAACATTTTCTCATTACAGCTGTACAACTATGGGTCTGTGGTTGATTAATATATCAAATGGAGATTCTTTGTATAGTTTCTGCCTTGGCTTTTTCTGTTCTTTTCATTGTATCAGCTGGTTGTACAGCCTTCCCATCTCTGATTACCAAATGTTGAGGGAAAAATATTATCCTTTTTAGCCTAGTCTTCTGAGGAAGAGAGCATTTTATTGTGTCGCAGTTACATAGGCGTAACTACTTCTCTTTCCAAAAGCTTTTGAACAGAGTACTCTTAAATCAGTCAAATTTAATAAACAGAGGTTTCTAAATAAATTAAATTTCTACATTTGCTATTAACATTGCAAAGTCTAATAAAGAAAATATTAAAGCTTGACATTTAACATTAGTTATCTGAGAATCCATGTGCAGAAGAGACAATAGCAATTTCTCTATTGGTTCAGGTATGCAAGAATGTGCTATATGATGTCTTAGGCACCAGTTGTGTTAATATTATGCAAATTACACATACAGGTCTCGTTCAAGTTGCTATCAGATTAAACGAGAATTAAAACAGAAATCGGTCCAAATCTCTACTTAGCCCGTTAGCTGTCACCCAGTAACAGATAATTGGAAAAAGGAAGAACATAGTAACTTCACAACATCATTCCCATCATCATACTCTCTGAAATTCTGAAAAACTACACTTGGTTTACTTTAATAATCTGTTTACAAAATTATTTGTGAATGTTAGTAGGTTTAAACCTAACTTGGACAGACTATATTGATGTGCTGAGGTCAACTACGTCAAGTTCAACAAGGCCAAGTGCCGGATCCTGCACTTAGACCACAACCCCATGCATTGCAACAGGCTAGAGGAAGAGTGGCTGGAAAGCTGTCCAGCAGAAAAGGACTTGGGGGTTCTAATTGACAAGCAGCTGAATATGAGCCAGCAATGTACACAGGTGGCCAAGAAGGCCAGTGGCATCTTGGCCTGTATTAGTGTGGAAAGAGGGACCAGGGAGTTGATCGTACTCAGCATAGGTGAGGTCACACCTTGAATACTGTGTCTGGTTTTGAGCACCTCAATAGAGAAAGGACATCAAGGTGCTGGAGCATGTCCAAAGAAGGGCAACGAAGCTGGTGAAGGGCCTTGAGAACAAGCCTTAGAAGGAGCAGCTGAGGGAACCGGAGATATTTAGTTTGAAGAAAATGAAGCTGAAGGGAGACCTTGTTGACTTCTACAACTACCTGAAAGGACAGTGTAAAGAGATCAGCACTGGTCTCTTCTCACAAATGACTGATGATAGAACAGGAGCCAATGGCCTCAAGCTGCACCAGGGAAGGTTTAAACTAGACATTAGGAAGAGCTTTTTCACTGGAAAGCTTATTATTGGAACATGCTGCCCAGGGAGGTGGCTGTGTCACCACCCCTGGATGTGTTTAAAAGTCATCTAGAAGTGTCACTTGGGAATATGGCTCAGTGCTGGAGTGGGCTAGAGTAGCGTTAATGGTTGGACTTGATACTGAAGGTCTTTTCCAAATTAAGTGATTCTATGATTCTGTGATTCTGTGAAACGTATGATACTGACTGGAAGGGCCCTCTAGAGTCAATCATAATTTCCTGCTGCTATAGGTAGTAATTTCTTTCAAACAGGTAGATCTTGGTCCATGTAATTTTCCAGTTTCTAAAGTATTCAAAATATCTTCAGATTTCCATATTATTTATTAAGTTGTTACTAAACTATTGTCTTCTCCACTGTTCTTCAGTTACAAAGCTAAGCCCCTACCTGTGCTCTACCCTAGTTATCAATATTAATCCTCTGCTCAGTTATCTGCCACATTATCTTAGTCTATTTGAGCAAAATGGACTTTTTGCTCCTCTCACCTTCTGCTCCTTTGTTACTTGAAGAGGGATATACAGAGTGTACCCGAGTACAGTTTACCAGCCATTTATGCAGAAAAACACTTCCCTCTTTGATTGGGAAAGGCCACCTTGAGCCACAGATCAACACTGTAGATAACATGACTGACCTCACCCTGAGCCTCATAGTAAGAAGGTAACACAGAAAAGTATAGGCATTGATGTTTCCTCACACAGGCCCACTCTTCAAACCTGTCAAGGTGACATTCCATCCTACAGGCATGGTAACTGCACTGCTCAGCTTGGTGTCATCTGCAAACCTGCTGAGGGTGCACCCGATCCCACTGTCTGTGTCACTGATGAAAATATAAAACAGCACTGGAATCAATACGGTCCTCTGTGGAACACAACTTGTCACTGATCTCTTTATGGGCATGGAACCATTGACCACTACCCTCTGGATATGATCATCCACCTAGCTCCTTATCCACCAAATCAAACCTGCCAATGCACAGAGAAGGGTGTTGCTGGGGACCATGTCAAAGGCCTGTCCAGAGAGATGACATCTGGTGTCTGCCATAAAAGGGGGTATATGAGACACCACGTACATACAAGGCACATAAATATTGCCAGTCTGGATGCATGGTAAATATGCAGGTGGGAGGAGGCACACAGCTCCCACATGCTAATACTCTGACTACTCTAAGTATAACATCTCCTGCTAAAGATGATCTAAAACTAAGACAGAGCTAAAAGTCATAAGGACCAAGGAAGGATGATCTCATGAGATAACCACGTGCTCCTTGAAAAGTACAATACTATCCAAGAGAAGGTAAAAGACACTGAAGCGAGCCTTGTCCTACCAAAGGTTAGGAAGATGCTTCAGTTCTCACCATGAAATATCCCCATAAATAAAACAGTCATCTTGGAGAGCTGAGCTGGCCAGAGTCAGCTGGCAAGACCCTTACTTGGTAGAGGGGTGACAAAAGAATTTCCTCAGAGCATACTCAGGGTGCTGGAAGAGGTACAGCAGGTTCTTCACCACCTGCTCATGTATGCAGGTACACTCCAGCTCCACCGACACACACAGGAGTCTCTTGCCACCGTATCCCTCATGAAACCCAGCTCCAACAGGACCAAATGAGTGTGGGGAGGATACATGAGCAGAGGCAGCTGTTGGACAGCACCATCGTCATGGGGACGCCAACCTTTGAAGGCGCTGCCCACCCTCATGGCTGACTGCAGCAACAGCAAGGAACAGTTTGATGAGAGCACTTGGAACACGCAAAGGAGCTTGCTCAGCAGCTCCTTCCTAACCCAGCTCCTGTAGGCCAGGTTCTGCACAGGCCACTGTATACACTTTCAAAAATCCTGCCCAAATCCCTCTCATCATTGGAATCTTCTCCTTCTTCCTCCTCCTGCTCCTCTTCCTGCAGCTGCTAGGAGTTTCTGCAGGAGCTCTCTTCTTCACCACTGCTGCCTGGCCTAGGGCAAGGAGCACCAGAAGACTCCAGAGACCGGGACCAGGGCTCCTGCAAGGCAGTGAAGAGCAGGACCCCTAGACAGAGCTGCTCTGCTCCTGGATCCTCTGCTCCACCCCCTGCACTACTTCAGTCACCTGGTGCCCAGCTGTGGAGGGTGAGAACCGATTGCAAGTGCCCCAGCGCAGGAGCACAGCCAGGCAGGGGAGCCTCAGGGAAGGCACCGGTGACAGCAGAGCCCACCACGTCAGCTCTTCCTCAGAGTGCTCCGGAGGCTGTGGCAGCTGAGCAGGCAGCACCCTCTGCCCGCCTTCCCCAGCCCAGTCACACACAGACACAGCACTTGGTCAGACAGCCCATTTCTCGG
>NW_009954546.1:1950262-1951663 GCF_000747805.2 Chaetura pelagica
CCCTTACCCTGCCCTCGCTTCCAGTCGTGGCTCGTCCCCTGCAGCAGCTTCCCCCCCACAGAGAGGGTTCAGCGCCACGTGGAGCCGCCATCTTTAGGTCAGTTTTGTCTGCTGACCTAAAAGGGCATTTCGTATTCATGTGAGGAAATACCTGGTCCTTCACAACATTCTAGCCACTAACCTACTAACAAGTCTTATCCTAGACCTAAAGATTACTGGCTTAATGGGATCCTAAAACCTTACAATCTAAAACTTAACGAGGAGAGATTGCTTAAAGTGAAACTAACTAACAAAGACAACAAGGGGGGCCTGTAAAACTGGGGAAAAACAGCAATGGAGTCACTGAGGCAGGCAGACTGAGAGATGGAGCATCCTGCTCTGCTTCTGCCTGCAGGGGAAGATGGAGGTCCGTTGCTGTCCAGGTGTTAATGGCAGAAAGACGCACCCTCCTCTGCTTCCTCAGGGCTTATGAAGGTGTCCTCAATGCTTGTGAAGCTGTCCGGCTCACCGTTCTGCACCCCGAGCGTCAACTGAATCCTCAGAGAACTACCAGAGGAGCAGGTCAGCCAGAGCTTGCAGGAGCGACTGGAGGGCAGCATCAGGAGCTGGCAGGATCTCGACTCAGGCAAAAGTGCCCAGGCTGCATTGACCAGTGTCCGGAACCATAAGTAGGTTTTATCAATGTCCAGGTGGGGACCGATGCAGAAGGTGTCTAGGAGGCTGGGACCCTGCTTCTTCCTCAGCTCGTCCTGAGGGTGGTGGAGGAAGCACAGCACGTGCTGTGTGCATGTGCACTGCAGCTCAACACCCAGTCTGTACGTCCCTTCCACGGTGCCCGTCTTCACGTGGAAGGCATGCCCATGGGGCGGCTGCATGTGCACCAGGAAGTGGTAGATGGTTTCACCCTCACTGGAACTACACATTTCTGAGGTGCTGTCCAGGACTGTAGCCAGCCTGAGTCGTGGCACAGAACTGTTCTTGCCAAGTTTGCGGCAGATATGGAGAAGTTTAAGCACCAGTTCCTCCACCGTGCTGAACGATTCCGTCAGGACTGGTGCAACACTTGCTTTCTCGTCTTGCTTCTCCTTCACTGCCGTGTTTCCTGAGCTGGCCGCTTTGCTGCTGCTGGCTGCCCTGACAGCTCTCTTCCTGAGCCTCCAGCAGAGCCCGCAGAGCAGGAGCAGGGCTGCAGCAACGGCCCAGAACTGCCACAGCTGCAGGGTCCCAAAGAGAAGGGCCCCCCAGGCAAAGCCGCTCTGCTCCGGGGTCATCGCGGCCAGGGCACTTTCCTCCTGCGCCTTCTGCTCCATCTCCCGCAGCAGCCGAGCCATTTCCAGCTCCAGCATCTTCTGTCGCAGCCACATGCGCGCACACGTATCCTCATCCAGCTCATAGCCCGCC
>NW_009954546.1:1951685-1979262 GCF_000747805.2 Chaetura pelagica
GCCCAGCCTCCCCCTGCCTGCACACTCACCTGGCCAAGGAGCACTGGGGCACAGCTGCTGCTGCTGGGCCTTTTAGAGCTGCCCTCATTGTGATGGCATCACAGCCACACCTGCCAACCAGCCAATCACTGCTGGGGAACCAAGGCCGCAGCACCCCCAAACAACAGCAGGGGGGTCCCAAGGGCTCCCGTGACAAAGCAGGCACAAGTGTTCCCCAAGCCCCTGAAGAATCATCCAGTTGGGTGAGCCTGGGCTGCTTTGCCCCTGGAGGTCCCATGCTGAGATGCCAGAATCGTAGAATCACAGGATGGTTAAGGTTGGAAGGGACCTTAAAGATCGTTGGGCTCCAACCCCCCCGCTATGAGCAGGGACACCTCCCACTTGGACCAGGCTTGTGCAACCTGGCCTGAACCACCTCCAGGGAGGGGGCATTCACAACATCCCTGGGCAACCTGTTCCAGCACCTTACCATCCCCATGGTGAAGAATTTCTTCCTGATGTCTTACCTACATCTACCCTCTTTCAGCTCAAAACAATTACCCCTTGTCCTATCACTGCCCTCTCTGGTAACAATTTTCTCACTCTTTCTTCCTGTGGGCTCCCCTGAAGGATGGGACAGCTCCTCTGTAAAGTGTCGCTGAGGTCTTCTCTTCTCCAGGCTGAACAGCCCCAACTCTCTCAGCCTGTCTTCCTATACCAGAGCTACTCCAACCCTTGGATCATCTTCATGCCCCCCTTCTGGACTCTCTCCAACAGCTCCATGTTTTTCCTGTGATGAGGGCTCCAGAGTTCTCCACAGTACTCCATGTGGCGTCTCACCAGAGACTTGTTTTGAGGCAGCCTGTGGAAAATAGAGGCAAAAGAAAAAGGGCCTCCTTTATCTGTAGAAAAGTAGACAAAACCACATGAGACCGGGTAAGAGGCAGGGCTTGCTATGAGCAGCACTGTGAGTGTTGACAAAAATCAGCGCACCGCTTAATCGTGTGCTCGGTGTGTGACTGGCTACATCCTGGGCACTCGAGGACTGTGTATGTGCCATGGAGTAGGTGTGAGTGCTTTTTACGTGCTCTGTACCCTGGCAGCTTATTCTCTGTTCCACTGCAAAAGTATATCATGGAGCATTTTCTGAAAATAAATTTTTCCGTTGCATCTCATCCTGGAGTCTGTGTCTTAACCCACCACAGCAGTCCAGGACACAATCGGCCGGCCCTGTGGTCTCCAGCACACACTGGTGGCTCGTGTCGATCTTCTCATCTGCTACCGTCCCCAAGTCCTTCTCCTCTTTAGTACTCTCCAGCCGTTCTCCCCACAGCCTGGATTTGTGCCTGGGGTTGAGCTGAACCTGGTGAAGGACCTTGCGTTTGACTATGTTGAATTTCATGAGATTGGCACTGGATTACCTCTCCAGGCTGTCAGTGTACCTGTGCATGGCCTTTCTTCCCTTTCCTCTGTGTCAACTACTCCACACAGCTTGGTATCCTCATCAGTCTTCCTGAGGATACAGTCAATCCCACTTTCTCCAACAAATGTGTTTAACGGCACTGGTCCCCAATACGCACCCTGAGGAGCACCACTTGTCACCGTCTTCAGCTTGGAATCTGAACCATTGACCAAAACTCTCTCTGTGCAGCCATTCTGCTGATTACTTATCCACCAACATGTTCATCTGTCAAATCTGTTTCTTAAAAGCGTTAACTGGTTTTCCTCTAAAAATAGTTATAGATGTGTTTACATACTGAGCTCTTCAGAAAAAGGGTTACTACATGTTGCCTTCACTCAGATGAGCTGCAAAGTCTTCTTAATTTTTTTTTTTATTTCTAATGTCAGTCTTAGCAATAAGTTTCAAGAATATTTCCTGACCACTGCTTCACCATTCTTTCTAGTAGAAAACAGTCAATGAGCTGTCATTCATTAAATAAATTCCAGATAATTCTAGATTTCTGTCTGTGTACTAATTAGCAAACTTATATTTAAACTGTCACATACATTTGGAAGATTTTTGAAAATTAATTCAGAACTATTAAATAATACAAGACCACTTTAGACTAAGGATGGTTTCTGGATACTTCAGAATTACTTTTCCCGATGCCTTTAAGTGTAAAAGACCCGCATTCTTCTGTGTTGCTGTGTTTTTCTTTTTCCTGTATACAGTTCACTTCTCTCTCAGTACATTAAATTTTACAAGTTAAAAACTCTCTCTGAGATGCATTTGCATATTAATATAAGTTGAGAAACATTAGCATGTTAGCTGTCAGTTTCGGTCTGTTAACCATGTTATGCTTCATCTGTTGTAGGTAGATTAATGCTTCATACATTAATGTAAATTTAATATTTTATTGCTGGGGGGGAAGAGTTGTAAGAAAAAAAAATAAAATTGTTTTAGTTGTTATTCGTGACACATCTAAACACTTTTTTTTTTCCTTATCATCAGCTAACTAGTTTCCATGGGTTAGATTTGAAAGTGTGATATGGGAACACTGGCAGAAGATATGTTAGGAAAACTGCTGAAGGAGGAGATTACCCTAGAGGACAGCATATGTCTAAACACATGTTAAGGTACAAAATTTAAGTGAAAATATTGTCAAATTTTAACATTTTGATCCATGGAAGTGAAGAACTGAAATAGCTCAGCATTGTGGTGAGCACTGTGAAACTTCCCGCATCATTCTAGAAGTCAGCATCCTCCCAGAATAGAAAGAAACATTTTGACAACCATAAAGACTGAAACACATTCTTATTTTCATAATATTTACCACTGATTTTGGGGGACTTTGATTTGTTACCCATTTCTTTTTTCATATGAAATAGAGTGCAGAGACTTATATATATGATACATTCAATAAAAATCTCCTGACATATGTATATCATTAAATTAAAATGTGTCTTTTTCACACTTGTAAATCATCTTAGTTGTAATGTAAATACAGATTACTCATTCATGGAATGTCTGTTGAATGACCATAGCCATTACTCTTTATATTTATCAGCCCATAACTCAAAACAGTTATGGTGTGAGATATTTCAGTCCGAGTTGTAAGTTCTGCAGTTCTGAAACTTGTGAAGCATTTAATGACTTGTTGAATTAGTTGTGGCCAAATGGTTTTGCTTAAGCATAGGCTGATTTTTTTTCCATCTTTTCAACTGACCTACATATGTCTTCTAAGAATAGATATTGCCTGTCTTCAACCTGCTGAAGCTGTACCCTTGGATGTATTTAATTTCAAAATAACAGTTATTTGTTATGAGATTAAGACCTCCTGATTAATCATCAAAGTTAGGATTAATCAAAAAATCTCTGGAGGGTTCCACCCTTCTGAGAAGTGTGTATCTAGGTTTTCCCCCATCTGATTAATTATATTTTGTCCAACAAAGTGTATAGTCTTCTAGGCAGTTAAGTGTAACCAGTTATGTAATGGGAAAGTGCAGAGGAGTCAGAATTTTCTCAGCAAGAAAGAGAGCAATTTCAATAAGAAAACCGTAAGGGTGGTTAATTACTTCAGCAGGGACTCAGAGAGACTGTGCAGTCTCCGTCCTTGAAGATGTCCAGAACTTGACCAGACCAAGCCCTGAGCATTCCACCGTAATTGGATGCACTCTGTGTCGAAGGTTGGATCAGATGACCACTGGAGGCCCTCCCAGGCTGCAGGATTGTGTGGTGTTTGGGAATTTTCTCTGCTAGTGACTCTATAATGCTAAGAGGGCATGCCAGAAAAATAATTTCTCTAGAACTGTCATGTTCATACACTTTCTAACAATGCTTTTCCTCCTAGCCCTATGAAGAAAGTTGTTTTGGTTTAACAGTTCATATCTTTACAGATTTGTCTTTTATTACCTTTCATGTAGCAAAATTCATGTATTCTCCCCATATATGTCTGTTTTTTCTTTTGCCTTTAATTTCTTTTAAGAGAATACAGCCTGATACACACTTAAATGGAAACAACAAATAATATATAAAAGATAAACAAACCTAAAACCTCAAGGTTCATACAAAACACTGATTAAATAATCTGGATTCTGGTTATTTTTGGTCTACATTTTTCTTGTATGCAACTAAAAGTGAGGATTCGCCATCACTCTCCAGCTAGAAGTAATGACAGATTTGTGAGGACTGTTTCTTTTTTGTCCTGTTGTGTGCTCAAAATTCACAGTATGTAATTATTTACAGTCTTTCCTCATTTGTGCTTTTTACTCTTATTTCTACCTTGCCCTACATTTTTACTGTGTGTCAGCAGGTCTCATTGAAAAATGACAGGAGATGAACAGGGCAAGACAGTATTATATTTCATCACTACCTAGGGAAAACATGCATTGATTTCAGTTTCCTTGTTTCTTCCAGATGCTTTAATAATTAGAATGACTGTTCATGGAATCCATTGGTTTTTAATAAATGGCTCAAAGTTTTACAGCTAATTGCTACAGAGGTATAGGCATTCAGTAAAGTGTCTAATGACTTAGGTTGAGAGTGAAATATTATAGGCCAGTGTCATGGTTTAGGCCCTGCCAGCCACGAAGAACCATACAGCTGCTCACTCCTGTCTCCCCAGACTGTGTGATAGGAAAAAGGAAATCCAACTAAAATTGAGGTAAGGACAGGGAGGGGTCACTCACCAGTTATGTTCACAGGCATAACAGACCCCACTTGTGGAGAAAATCAATTTATCACTAATCAAATGCAAATAGGACAAAGAGAAAACAAAAATCAGATCTTAAATGCTGTACCCCACCCCTCCATTCTTCCTGGGCCCAAATTACTTTGCTCCCAATTTTTCTACCTCCTCTCCCTAGAGGCACAGGGGGATAAGGAATGGGATTTAAGATAATTTTTTGTTTTCTGCCACTCTGTCCTCCTAAGAAAGAAGGATTATTCAGTCTTCCCCTGCTACACTGCAGGGTCCCTCCCGCATAAGAGGGTCCTTCATGAACCTCACTGACATCAATCCCTCCCAGGACATTCAGTCCCTCTGGAACAGGCTGCTCCAGTACAGACTGTCCACAGTCAGACCTGCTTTGGAAACAGTCACCTCCCCTGGCACAGGATCCCTCCATGGCTGCAGGTCCACAGCTGCCTGACCAGAGTCCTTCACAGGCTGCAGGTCCACATCTGAGCCTTCACAGTCTGCTCCACCATGCTTCCCTATGGGGTCCAAGGGGACAGCTGCCACCTCACCACAGGTTCAGAAGAACTTCTACTAGGGCACCTCTTTCCTCTCCTACCCCACGATCTTGGTACTTCCACTCTGGCTTTGCTCTCACCTCCCCCTCTCCTCTGCCCTGAGGTCTTTCAGCAGTTCATTTCCCCTTCTTGAATATGTTAATTGTCTCTGAAGGCTCATCTTTGGCCAGAGGTAGGGCCGAATTTTTGGACCCAGAGGAGCTTCCAGCAACTTCTCACAGGATGCTCACAAGGGACCCCTCTGATATGAACAAAACCACACCGACCCAACACAACCAGGTTCTCAACGGTGCCTAATTTTCTATTAGAATCAGTGGGTATCAGGAATCTGAACACCTTTATGAATGAAATGCACGTTGACCACACAGCATAATAACCCCTGACTGGAGTCTACACAGGATTGGGTAAACTTTCGTGTTCTCCTCACTCTACCAGAAAGTGTGTGCTGGTTGGTTTGGTGGTTTTTTTGAGACAGGTGGCTCCCTAAGAAGCTGAAGAGCTCCTCCAGCTCCAAAACCAGCCATGGAGCCATTAGAGAGAGTACATGTGCCTCTGCAATTATCAAAGAACTGATATAAAACCTGAGCAGGGCAAAAGAGTTAGAGCTGAGCTGGAGAGGCAGAGGACCCATTGTTGTGAGGAAGAAAGGGAAGAAGGTTCCCAAGCAGAAATTTCCCTGCAACCTATGGCAAGATAGCAGACTGTCCTCCTGCATTTACAGAGGAAAGTGGTGGAACATTCCTTGAAGGTTCCAGGAGGGGTTAACTTGGATTTACTGCAGTGGACTTGGATTATGCAAGTGTGGAAGCCCCCAGCAGCAGGGGAGGTGACTGTTCCAGAAGGAGCCCATGACTCTGTGAGAAGCCCATGCTGGAGCAGCTCCTAACTTTGTGGGAAGGACTCATGAAAGAGAGGTTCATGGAGAACTCTCTCCCATGGGAGGAGTGTAAGGAATCCTTCCTGAGGAGGAAGCAGCAGCAGGAACCACCAGCCTGTGAACTGACTCTAAATGCCATCCCCTGTCCCCCTGTGCCACTGGGGATAAGGAGGGAGAGAAATTGGTAATAAAGTAATTTGGGTCCAGGAAAGAGGGCAGGGGGCAGGTAACGTATGTAAGCACTGCTTTTTGTGTTGTCTGTGACCTGTGGGCATTTGATTAGTGGTAAATTAAATTATTATTTTTTCCCCAAGTTGCATCTGTTTTGCCTGGGACCTTAATTGGTGAAGTATCATCCTTGTCCTTTTTTTTGACCCATGAGCTTCTAGCTGGCTTTTTTCCTCTCCATCCCATTGTGTGTATGGTGCCTGGGAGGTGAACAGCCATGAGGCTGGTTCTTTGTTGTCATGCTAGGCCCAAACCATGACTCATTGCCATCATCTCTACCACTCTCCCCATGGAAGTGGCGACAACTAATTTTGTGCACTGGTGGAGTGACCTTTTTACATAGTGAATGCTGAGCTTTTAAACAAATGAAAATATTGCAAAATTAGGGGCCACTGGATTGTGGACTCTAAGTGAGTCTATTAGCCAGAAGGGCAGTGCACTGAAGAAAGGGACATGCAGTGACAAACAACAGTTCAAAGATCTGCTTTTTATTTGGTAGGTGGCTGCAAACACGCATTTCTACCACAACTGCAATGTAATGTGTCCCTTTGTCTGGTTTTTCCAGAAAGTTTCCGTGAGCAGTGGGTGAGCTGACATTTTGTCACAGTTTATGACCACACTGACAGTGCAGAGACTTATTGGATAACAAAAGGCTTTAGTTACAGACACATGCATTTTTTATAAGTTGTACAACTTCCCCATCTACAGGAGAGGTAGCACAGTCCAGAAGTTGGGTGAGTCAGCACAGCAGATTCAGCTGCTCAGTGCATTATCCAGGTGCAGGTTCTTGAGGTCTTTCTTCATTTTCTCTCTTCTCAAGTCTCTTGAGTCTCTCCTGGGTTTTTATGCACCCTCTACCCATGTATCCACAGAGTCCCTGATTTCTATCCACAAGTGACTCTGGATACTGTAAGTTACAGGACTGGGTAAAGTGTATATTATTCTTCTTTATTTTGCTCAGATTTTGTAATTGGCCACCTGCTTTCTGTCAGTGAGGGTCATAATCTGCCCCCCTGGAAGGCTCATCACTGTTTGCAACTCTCACAATGATGAGCAGCTTGCTTACACATGAGATATTCCTCTAGTCTTAAAAGAAATCTGCTCCTGAAATTGTGTTGCTGTAATTTGGTTCCTGAATTCTTCCTTTTTTTTTTTCTGCAAAACCGAACCCTTGCTATGACAAAATACACAATTTTCAAACAATATTTTTATTTTGTTTACCTGTTTCCTCATTCTTCCTGACTCACAACATGTATGAAAGATAATGATAATTCTGTGACTGCTTCTGGGCCATAAACACAAGAAGATCTTTCAAGGTATCATCCTCTCTTGGTATATTGAAATACAAAAGCAGTTCTTGGGTAGGGATCAGTAAGCATTTGCCATGTGAGAGGCTGATTGTGTCTACAGGTATAGCATGGGAAACCAAATTTTATTGAAAACCTGATTGTGGTAGTCATTAAAAAATAAGGAATGAACACACATGACTGTCCACACTGTCCCAAGAGATGCAATTTAGATTTAAAAAAAGAGCAAACCACAACAATAACCAGTACATGATAGGACTGAGCAGCAGCTTGTCATTCAAATGACCTTTGTGTTCTGATCCTTTCCCAGAAATAAAAATTTCACACTACATTTTTAATTACTTTCCTCAACCTGTGCATAGTAATAAAGCTCTTTAGCTTTGCATCAACACATTCATACAGCATGATTAGCACATGGTCTAAGACCATTTGTGAAGATGTTGATAAGGTGACTTGCCCCTTTTCCCTGGGAACCGAAGGCCACTAACTACATGGTAACACCTCTCTGATGCAGGACATAGTAAATGAATTGCTAAAAAATTATCTAATGTCCTTTCAGCTACTTTTAATACTGCTTGAGTACAGATTGGTATCAGAAATAACGGGTTATTGATTATGACAATATTTTTTAAAGTTGTAAAAGTAAAGCAAAGTATATGACGTTGCTTGATGTTTTCAAACAAACATGTCCATATGGACAGGGTTTTTTTCAGGGCAGTTGAGAGTGCTTGGATACATTTGTTTCCACTGTGACTGACTGCAGAGAGGAATGAGTAAGGTGCAGTTTCTGATGTTGTAGTCATTCCAATAGAAATGCTGGGTCCTGCACTTGGGCCACAACACCATCATGCAATGCTACAGGCTTGGGGAAGAGTGACTAGAAAGCTGCCTGGCAGAAAGGGACCTTCAGGAGCTGACTGATAGGGGGCTGAATATGAGCCAGCAGTGTGCCCAGGTGGCCAAGAAAGCCAATAGCATCCTGGCTTGTATTAGAAATAGTGTGGAAAACAGGACCAGGAAGATGATCATCCCTCTGTACTCGGCATTGGTGAGGTAACACCTCAAATACTCACCTCAATACAGGAAGGACATGGAGGGGCTGGAGTGTATCCAAAGAAGGGCAACAAACCTGGTGAAGGGCCTTGAAAACAACTCTTATGAGGAGCTGCTGAAGGAACTGGGGATATTTAGTCTGAAGAAGAGGAAGCTAAGGGGAGACCTCATAGCCCTCTAGTTGTAAAGAGTTCAGTCTCTTCTCACAAGTAACTGGTGATAGAACAAGGGAACAGCCTCAAGCTGCACCAGGGGAGGTTTAGACTATAGTTTAGTGCTGGACTTGGTTAGCTTAGGGTTAAGGGTTGGACTCGATATTGAAAGTCTTTTCCAACCTAAGTGATTCTATGATTCTAAGTGGTGATCAATACAGAAAATTGGATGGAGACTGTTGGTTAGAAGGTTGTGGACCCACATTACAGGGAACAGAGGAGCTAGTCTGGGAACTGGCCTGTTTGGAGGGGACAAAACTTCTTCCATGGGCAGAAGGCAGCAAAGAAAGCACTGTATTGCTGAAAAATGGGAGATTCTTGGGGTGTGGTCACAGTATCATTGTAACCAGGATTCCCTGCTTTGTTTTCACACTCCTTAGACTGCCAAGCATGTTAGGAAGAGCAAGAGGTTCAAGTGCTTCCAGAGGTTTGTCGATGCTGGTTCTGCCAGATTACTGCAACTCCATATTTTTAACTGGGAAGCTGCTCCACAGTGTGTGCAGAAACACAAAATGGGGGAGCAGCCAAAAAATTTTGCTATAGGGATTTTACAGCTCATATGGTTACCATTTTACTTATTATAAACTGTTCCAGTACTTACACATAAAATTACTTACAACCCAGTCAGCTGGACTGGCAGCTTACAACTCCATGTTCAAGGATGTTAGCCTATCCATGCCCCTGTCAACCAGCCTGTCTCTCTTCCCTTCTGCATGCCAGACAGAGGCAGCCAGCGATTACTAATATATCTTCCTCCAAACTTCTACATGTTTTCCAATCACTTCTTTTCTTAATTAACAGAGTAAAATGCTCCTTGTTAAACTAATGGCCTTGTGGAGGCAAGTACAGAAAAATCTGTGATATTTCAGACTGAGCTCTTTGCTGGTGCAGAGCAAAAAAACACTACAGCAAGTGCAAGGATGGAATTTTGCACTGGTGTTTGCAGTGGTCAGTGCAAGCTCAAAACATGGCTTACAGAAGTGTTGTGGGTCCTACACAGAGAGAAGCAGCTGTGATCATAGAGGTCTGTAAACCAATCAGTTGCTATGCAGAAGACAGCTTCCTCAAACCATGGTTTCGAAACCAATGCCTTGATTAGTGTATGGCATATTCCAAGAACAAGTTGTTGTTTATATCCTCCTCCATAAAGAAAATAAATAAAACCATCTGACAAATCACACTATGATCATGCCAATAAGCATGAGTTGGTCAAAATTCTTGAGGCACCTAAGGTCTATTGTGTTAGACTGGAGAAAGTGGTTCCCTGGCAGGACAGAGACCAGCCACAGAGCATATCTGCACTGTAGTCCTCCTCAGGCAACTGCACTGTCTCATGATCTAGAGGAGTGCCACAGATCAAAGTATTTTTCAGGTTCTTCTGTGAAAACTTTGGCAGGAGAGATGAGAAGCTTATCTCTATTTTGTCTTCCAAGTAAAAAATCTGCTCCATGTACGTCACAGAGTTATAATTCCTGTGTGCTGCTGAGGGTCTAATTTACATTTTCTGTCTTCAGGAACATAGCCTTGATCTTCTTAAATCTGATGCAGCACTGCTCCCTATATCTTTCAGAACCTCCTATATTCTACCTGGTAGTTTTGGCACACTGCCAGAGACTTGCTTTAACTCCTCACCTCTTCCTAATTATCAAACAAGGTTGTGTCTGAGACTGTAGTGGTTGTGCATTTACGATACTTACCCTGAATTCTGTCCTCTTTTTTTGTTGTTGATCATGACTGTGCAAAGTCAAACAAAATCAACTGAAAATTAAATAAATGACTTTGTGATACTCAGAGTGTTAAAAGCATTTTTTAAAAGCATTTTTAATTTTACAGAGAAAGCCTTTATAAAAGATACACGTTATCATCTGTAATAGTTAAAAGAAGACCAAGAAACTCTGAAGGCAGTAGCATAAACATAGTTAAATCCATGGGGTTTTTGAAAAATTTTGAAAATCTGTTGAAAGGAAGGACTCACATATTTTTTTCTAGCCTCTTATTTTGATTGCTCTGCTTCCAGACAGTGATGAAAAACCTCCTCACTCATATTATCTACTCCATGCTTCATGACACCACCATGAGCAACTGCAAGCTTCAATACAACAGTGCCCAAAAAACTAGGCAGAGAAGTGGGGTGCATAATTGTGCTCTAGAGCACAACTGTGATCACGAAGATGGTTATGTTTTATCCTAAGTGGTAAATATAGATGTATTTGTCTTGCACTTCCTCTTCGTAAACCTGCACCTCAGTCATACATCTACAGGGCAATTACGTTCTAGGATATGACAATGAGCAATGAAAGGAAAGGCATGTAAAACCAGGGTAGTATTCATATCCATTTAGCTGGATATTTCTGGTGGGTTGACTGTGACTAGATGCCAGATGCCCACGACACATCCTCTATCACTCCTCCTCCTCAGCTGGACAGGGGAGAAAAAACATAATTAAAGATGCCTGTGTTGAGATACAGACAGAGAGAGATCAGTTACCAATTTCCCTCACCGGTAAAACAGAGAATAGGAAAATGATTTTAGTTAGAAAAGACTTTTAAGATCAAGTCCAACTGTTAATGCTGTGCAGTGCCAAGTCCACCACTAAACTATGGCCCTAAGTACCATGTCTTCACCTCTTTAAATACCTCCAGGGTCAGTGACTCAGACACTGCCCTAGGCAACCTGAAAACCCTTTCAGGGAAGAAGTTTTTCCTGGTATCCAATCTATACCTCCCCTGGCACAGCATGAGGCCATTTCCTTTTTTCCTATAACTTGTCACTTAGAAGAAGAGATCAACCCCCACCTTGCAACAACCTCCTTTCAGGTAATTGCAGAAAGCAAGAAGGTCTCCCCTCAGGCTGCTTTTCCCCAGGTTAAAGACCCTCAGTTCCCTCAGATGTTCCTCTTAACACTTTTTCTCCAGACCCTTCCCCAGCTGTTACCCAAACAGGATTAGAGGTGTGACCTCACCAGTGCTGAGCACAGAGGGATGATGCCTGCTCTGGTCCTGCTGGCCATACTGTTGCTGACACATGCAAGGATGCTGTTGGCATTCTTGGCCACCTGGGCATGCACTGGCTTATATTTAGCCACTGTTGACCAGCACCCCCAGGTGCTTTTCTTTGCCAAACACTTTCCAGACGCTCCGCAAGTCTGGAGATCTGCCTAGGGTTGTTGTGACCCAAGTGCAGGACCTGGCAGTTGGCTTTGTTGAACCTCAGGCAACTGATCTCAGCCCATCAATCCAGCCTGTCCAGGTCCCTCTGAAGAGCATTCCTACCCTCAGGCAGATCACCATTCCTGCCATACTTGCTGTCATCTGCAAAGCTTACTGAGGGTGCACTCAATCGGACTTGACCTTGGGAGATTAGCTTAATTTATTGATAAGTAAATCAGAGTATGGTAATGAGAAATGAAGCTAAATCTTAAAACACCTTCCCTGCCCACCTTCTTCTCAGGCTCAACTTCACTCACAACTTTTCTACCTCCTCCCACACCCAGCAGTGTAGGGGGATGGGGAGTGAGGGTTGTGGTCAATTCATCACATGTTGTCTCCACTGCTTCTCATTCCTCAGGGAAAGACTCATCAAACTTAACCTGTTTCAGGGTGGTGTGCCTCCCACAGGATACAGTCCTCCATGAACTTCTCCAACATGAGACTTTCCTGTGGGCTGCAGCTCTTCATGACCACCAGTATGGTTCCACTGAACAAGATGTAGTCCTTCAGAAGCAGACTGCTCTAGAACAAGTGCCCCATGGGGTCCCAACTCCTGCCAGAATAGCTGCTCTAGTGTGGGCTCCTCTCCCCGCTTATTTGACATACAAAATACTTATTTGACATACAAATTAGAGCACTGTAATTATATTTTTGCTGACCAAATGACAGCTGATGATCTACAAGCAGTTGTACATTATAAGAAACAGAAAATAAATCTCCGCTGCCCTGTTGTTATTTTTAGTTGCATAAATTTTAAGAGTGTGTGCAAGAAGAATAAATGAAGAATAAAAAGAAAAATCCTCCTCCCTATTCAAATTTTGTTTGAAATAATTTTGTTGTTTGGATTTCATACTCGATTTCAAAAGTTGGTTGGATTACACACTTCTGACAGTGTGAGACTGGCAGATACATAGATATTCTGGAAGCCCAGAATTCCAGGTCAAAGAATGAGAATCAAGTTTCCTAATTCCTTTGTGTTTTAGCTTGGAGACACGACATTTTTTTTTTTTAATTTTTTTTTTCTAGTTTTCAGAATACACAGAAGTTTCAATAAAGTTATAACTGTGTAATAAAATTAAATTAAAGTATTTTAAAAATTCCATTGTTATGAAAACGTGTCTGTATGCCTGAAAATGTGTCTGTATTTTCAAGGAGGCCAGGAACCAACCAGCACATGCTGATTTCATTAGTCATATGAGACTGTATCTTCTTTAATAGAATTTTAGTCCAAAGTACCTTTATGGAGTTAAACAGTAGAAGACCACATATGCCATAAATCACAGGAAGCAGCAGTGTGTAGGCATTATACGGGGAATAAATTAAGGCATTCAGTCATAAAGGCAGTAACTTATGGAGAGAGAAATTAAGAAACAGTCAATAGGTTTCAAAATGAGAAAAGGAAGTCAATGAGGCAGGATGCTCAATGAAGCCTCTTTTAGGTGATGAGAGCTGAGGAGAAGACTTCTACATAAATAGCCTGTAGAAGAGTAAAGCAGAGACTCTTGTTAAATAAGGAAAATTGAGAGAAAGAAGGAAATAAAGAAATAAATTAGACCTCTTATGTTTCTTGTAACTCTTAAAACTTTTTGGCACCAAAATCTTTTATAGTACTTTTGTTCTGTTGTATGTCTTAAATAGAAATACTGAGTAACTTTATTGTGTAGTGTTACTCAGTTTCTTTGGAGATAACTGACATGCTAGAAGCAATCTGCTACCTGGACTGATTTGTTCTATCAATTTACAAAATGCCTCTGGATATGATAAAACTACTATGTATTGAGGGGAGTAAAAAAGAAAAGAATGAATACTTTTCAACAGTATGTTGTGATCCTACCAAAAGGAAGGATTTCCGTGAGAGAAAGCACACAACAATTCAAAAAGTCAGGAAAAGTCTGTTCATCATTAACAATTTGCATGTTCTGATCTGAAAAAATGTGTGGCGTTAAGCCTTGCATTTTATGTCCAGTCTGGAGTAAAGTCAACCCTATCAGCATACCTCATTTACAGAGAACTTGCCTGTTGCCCCACTGAGTTATGTTGCATTACACATTGACAAGGAAGTAGATAAGTTGAATATTTAAAAAGGTTTCCTTTTAAGTGTGTTAAAGGACAGAGGTATTCCTCAATAAAAATATGGGCTTTTGCGTGAAGTGGATGTCTGAGATACTTCAGTTCTATTTCTTTTTTTGTTGAGATCCTTCAACCAAGTTGATTGATTAATCTGATTTTTTAATTTTTCTTTTTCTGTAAAAATAATTTATGTAATTATCTTCTTGAGGTATTCTTTTGAGAATATGCACAGAACTGTTCAGGTAATACATTACAGAGGATCAAACAGGATCGAAAAGATTTTCAGCTCTGTTCTAGCAGTGAACGTGTGAAATAAGTGTTGCTAAGTTCACTGATAATTTTTTGGATTTGCATTATCTTGTAATTTTTCAGACCTTCTCAAAAATTCTGATGTAATATATTATTTGTGCCGTAATTTTTCGTCAAAGGACAAAGCGTATGACTTTTACAGCATTACTGAAACAACCATTCAAGGCTGTGTCGGGGTTATGAAGAATCAAGTAATTGTCTATTAAAAATTATGCATTACACCCAAAAGACACAATGACACCAGCAACAAAATTACTGGCAAGCCATTTTAAAATGCATGTTGATTTAATTAGGAAAATAGCAGATTTTATTATTTTTTTTAATACTTGTTTCTTAATTACATTCTTCACGGTATTTGAGTACTTATTAAGTTCATTTGAAATGGATGTACTAGCCACAGTTTGGGATACATTTAAAATAGCCTGAAGACTTTGCCCCACACCCTATGCTTTTATTTGTATTCATTACATAAATGTTGTAGAAAACCCATTCCATTTAGTTCAGACTTTTATTTCCACAAAAAGAAAATTAAGTGATGAGGTGTATATGGCTCCTATAATAAGACATACAGAAAAAAGAAAAATACCTTTGCTGGCAATTAGTTTGTGACAATATCTATTTATCATCACTTTACAAAGCTGTAACCTGAACTCATTTTTAGATGAGCATTATTTCCATTAGTGCACAGTTTCATGGCTAACACAGGCTAGCTGACACAGTCACTAACACAAGTGGCTCTTGCACTGATTTGATCTGACTTCCTTTGACTTTGACTGAATATCTCTGCTCCCTGAGTAAGTCTGTGATTGAATCAGGGTAATATTTTGCCAGAAGTATAATGTTGAGATTCAGATCACAGGCAAAACTACCAAAGAAACATAATGGGTGCAGAGACACAGATGTGGCTACTTCTGCGTGCTGATACTGGCACAGTTCTGGTGAAAAATAGACCTTAAGCCAAGCTACAACTTTAGCTGGTCATCTCAAATTCTATGCCTAGCCAGTGAAAATGGCTTTTACAGCTGAATGCGTGTAGTCTGTTCTGTAAAAATATTAATAGCATTATTTTAGTATCCTTAGATTGACCTCTATGACTGACTTTAGAGATGCCCATTTGTTACAAAAATATGTTTACTAAGAAGACTGTACAGAGTTAAAAGCATGCTATTTCTGACTTCTGTGTCTTAGTAAATGAAAATTTGTATCCTGAACCTCTGTGCTTTGATAGCTATGTAGAGTGTACAGTTGAGACAAATCCCTAATTATAAAATTATCTTCTCCATTTAGGGTTGGAATCAGGTCAATTTTTTGTTTATTGGGCCAATAGTGACTGAAATAAAGTGTTGGTGATAAATTGCTGGTATTACACTGTGATAATGATAAAGTAAATTATTTTAGAAAACTAATTTAGTATTTTAATAGTAACATAACTGAGATTTATATGAACAATTTTTACACCCTTGACTAGCAACCCTTTTATTGATGAGTTAATGGCCAGCTAGATAAATTAAGCTCTGTCAGTTTCACCCAATGCCTTATAACAACTCACATTGGTCATTAACTGGTTGATTGGTAAAGTGTTTTATTATTGCTTTGGAAATACTACCTAAAATTAAGCACACTAATTTCTGATCCTTTATCATTTTTATTTTGATGGCTTGACTTTTTTGACTTTTTTTTTTTTTAATAAAAAATGGAATGCACATTGAGAACCCAAAATCTAAGCTGTTAATATGATTTAAATTGAAATTATGGAAGTTCTTTTTCAAATACAGACATTTGCACTTTAAATAGTAGTCCACTTATGTCCTGTAAAAAACATCAGGGTCTATAGAGATATTAAATCTATTATAAAGAATTCCACATGCATTTGGTTGTAAAAAAGCTGGAGACATTTGATAAGGTAGTGATTCTATGCAATATTTTCTAATTAAGCTATATGAAACTTTTTACTGTAGTATTTGTTGAAGTTCAGGTAGAATGTTTTTTTCCTTTGCTTCAATTCAAAATGTGTTTAGCCAAGATACATAATGAGAATACAGAATGACAGTTACTGCCTCAAATGTTTTGATTTTTTAAAGCAGTGTTTGGCTTTTTCTGGGTGTTCCCACATGCACACTTTATTGCAGCCAAATTCATGATTCAGAGTGAATTTCTGTTCTTTGAATTAAGTGAGCAACTTGCAGAGAATATAGTCTTGTAATTGAGAGATTGTGTGTGAGTTTTCACATGCAACAGATGTTAATTTGTCAACAGGCTTTTCTTAATTTTGGGGTGTTGTCAGCTTCTTTAGATATCTGTTCTAAAACCAAGTGCTGTTCAGGTCTGAAATTAATTAAAGTAATCTGTGCTATATCATTTAATTTTGAAAGTTAACATTCACAATCTTATTTTGCACTTGGTTACAATCAAGTGAAGAGAGCAAGGAGTTATAAGAAACAAGAAAAAAATTTCCTAATGAATAACTTAAAATTAAGCAAAAGAACATAATTTTTTTCTCTGTGTGTTGCAGATATTCCTCAATGAAAAAACATCAGAGATAGTATCTGATTGTGAACAGAGACAGCCAGACTCAGATGTCTTTCCCCAGTCACAGACTTGTGCAGCTGTATGTCTGATCCCTCTTTCAGGGTTCAAGGGAATCATTGCATTTGACACAGTTCCCCATAGAACTCTCATTAAAAAAATGGCTGTTCACAGCCTGGATGAACATATGATGTGTTAGATCAAGCACTGGCTGGACAGTCAGGCCCAAAGAGTGGTGGTCAATGGAGTCAAATCCAACTAGGGCCAGTCACAAGTGGTGTTCCTCAGGGCTCAGTTTTGGGACCATTTCTGTTTAACATCTTTATTCATGATCTTGATAAGTACATGGAGTGTATCATCAGTAAGTTTGCAAATGACACCAAGTTAGTGGGAAGTGTTGATCTGCATGAGGATAGGGAGGCTCTACAGAGAGATTTGGATAGATTAGATCATTGGGCTAATGTCAGTGGTCTGGGCTTCAACAAGGCCAAGTGCTGGGTCCTGCACTTGGGCCACAACAACCCCATGCAAGCCTGCAGGCTTGGGAAGTGTGGCTGGAAAGTGTCTGGCAGAAAAGAACCTGGGGGTTCTAATTGACAAGCAGCTGAATATGAGCCAGCAGTGTGCCCAGGTGGCCAAGAAAGTCAATGGCATCCTGGCTTGTCTTAGAAATAGTGTGACCAGCAGAAGTAGAGAGGTGATTGTCACTCTGTCCTCAGCACCTCTGAGGCCACACCTGGAGTATTGTGTCCAGTTTTGGGCACCTCAATTCAAGAGAGATCTCGAGGTGCTGAAACGAGGACAGAGGAGGGCAACGAAGCTGGTGAAGGGCCTAGAATATAAATCTGATGAAGAATGCTTGGAGGAGCTGGGAATGTTTATTTTGAGGAAGAGGAGGCTGAGCGGAGAGCTCATCAGTCTCTACAACTACCTGAAAGGTCATTGTAGAGAGGTTGGTTCTGGTCTCTTCTCACAGGTAATTAGCAACAGAACAAGAGGGAAGGGCTTCAAGCTGCAGCAGGGCAGGTCTAGACTGGTCATTAGGAAAAAAGAATAATCACAGAAAGAGTGGTCAGACACTGGAATAGGCTTCCCAGGGAGGTGGTTGAGTCACCACCCCCGGATGTGTTTAAGGTTCATTTGGATGTGGTGGTTTTGGATATAGTTTAGGGAAGAACTTTGTAGAATAGGGGTGATGGTTGGATTTGGTGATCCCAAGGGGCTTTTCCAAACTGAATAGTTCTATGATTCTATGATTGTAGAACTCATTAATTTAAGACTGCAGGAAGTGACTGTAGAAGTCCCTGGTCATTGGAAGAAAGGGATTTAAAAAGGCTAGAAAGGAGGGCCCTGGCAAATACCCATCTATCAGTCTCACCTCTGTGCCTGGGAAGATCATGGAACAGATCATCCTAGAAGACATGCTAAGGCACGTGGAGGACACAGAGGTGATCCAAGACAGCCAGCACAACTTTACCAGGAGCCAATTCTGCCTGACCAACCTACAATCAAGTGACAACATCAATAAACCAGGGAAAAGCAGTGGATGTCATCTATTTGAGAGGGTCCCCCACAACATCTTTATCTCTAAGTTGGAGAGATATGGGTTTGATGGGTGGACCGTTCAGTGGATAAGGAACTGGCTAGAGGGTAGTGGTCAACAGCTCTAAGTCCAGATGGAAAACAGTGACAAGTGACATCCCCCAGGGGTCAGTGCTGGGCCCAGTGTTGTTTAATATCTTCATTAATAATATTGACAATGGCATTGAGAGCACCCTCAGCAAGTTTGCTGATGACACCAAGCTGGGTGGTACGGTCAATATGCCAGAGGGATGGGATGCCATCCAGAGGGACCTGGACAAGCTGGAGAAGTGGGCCCAGCTGAACTTCATGAAGTTCAACACGGCCAAGAGCAGGGTCCTGCACACAGGCCAAGGCAACCCAAGATATGAATACAGGCTGGGTGAGGTCACACAAAAGCAGCCCTGTGGAAAAGGCCCTGGGGGTACTAGTGGATCAAAAGCTGGACATAAGCCACCAATGTGCAGTTGCAGCCCAGAAGGCCAATTCCATCCTGGACTGTATCAAAAGATGTGTTGCCAGCAGACCAAGAGAAGTGACTCTGCCACTCTACTCTGCCCTGGTGAGACCTCACCTAGAATACTGCATCCAGCTCTGGTGCCCCCAGCACAAGAAAGATGTGGACCTGTTGGAATGTGTCCAGAGAAGGGCCACAAAAATGATCTGAGGGCTGGAGCACCTCTCTTATGGGGACATGCTGAGGGAGTTGGGGTGTTCAGTCTGAAAAAGAGCAGACTCCAGGGAGACCTCATTGTGGCCTTCCAGTACTTTAAGAGGCCCTACAGGAAAGCTAGGGAGGGTCTTTTTACAGTGGCATGCAGTGAGAAGACAAGAGGTAATGATTTTAAGCTGAAAAAAGAGAGATTTATGTTAGAGACCAGGAATAAATTGTTCAGTGTAAGGGTGGAGAGATACTGGAACAGGCTGCCCAGAGATGGAGGCCTCCATCTCTGGAAGTGTTCAAGGGTAGGTTGGATGGGGCTCTGAGCAGCCTGTTCAAATGGAAGGTGTCCCTGCACATGCAGGGCAGTTGGAACTCAGTGATCTTTAATGTCCCTTCCAACTTCAAGCATTCTGTGATTTGTGAATTCTGCCCTCTCTCTTACATTAAATAGTGTCCATCTCTGATTATTTTTCAAGTATTATTTACAGCTCTTTATGTGCTGTCCCTAAGAACATCTAGAACTCTCATCACCATTCTGTTTGATCACTTCAAGCTTTAATATAGTCACTCCCAGTACAGTTCATACCAACTGTAACTGAATTTAAGTGATAGGCTGATACTGCACAGGGAGCAACTGTTAAGGAATTTAATTTTTGCTTTATAAGGAATCTGGCAGACTAGCGGGTCCCTCTAATATCTCATAGTGCCAGTTTGTGTTCAACCACTTGAAAAGCCTTGAAGCATGAATGCACACCTATAAAAGATCAGGTTTGCTTTTTCAAGGTTCATAGAATAATATAATGCCATGTTAGAAGGGATTTCAAGGATCCAGCCTTCTGGTCCAGCCTTTCTAGGTACTACTAATAGGTCTATAATTACCTGAGTCTTCCTTTAGACCCTTCTTATAGATAGGGGTGATATTGGCCTTCCTCCAGTCCTCAGGGATATCTCCCAGTCTCCACAACTTCTCAAACATTATGTAAAGTGTCTTTGCAACAGCATCAGCCAGCTCTCTCAGCACCCTAGGGTGGAAGGCATCAGGCTCCTGGTGGCCTGCATGGTAGAATTTTTCCTTAGGATCTCTCTCTCAGAAGAGGCTTCTGATGTGCCACAGTAGTTGTTCCTTCACTGCACAGGCTTCAGAGGAGATCCTGCATCCCTTTGTCCTCTTATTGCAACCACTGGTGCATTTCTCTGAGGTCCTTGACCTCCAATTACAGAAAGCCCTCCAAGCACAGCAGAATAGCTGTGTGACTCTTGCTGGTTAGTTGAAGGCATAATGTGCAGGCACTTCCCAATAGGGAAACAGCCAACATAAGCTAATTGTTAAGGCTGACAGAAACAAAAGCCTGCAGAAACAAAATCCTACAGAAACCTTCAGAATGTATCCCTTACAAGCAGCAGCAAACTACCATGAGTTTCTAGAAAATTATCTCCAAAGAAATCCTCTGAATTTTCCTGCACTCTGAAAGAACTGTTCAAGTATTTTGATATATATGAGTCAATAGATCAAAGTATAGGCATTTGTTCTATTGCACTGTCCATATTCACAGCTAGGAAGGAGCCAATGCTTAGCTCTAAAAATGGTGGCTTTTAATTACGGAAATAAAGTAGATTAATTTTCCTTAACTCCAACTATCTCCACTGGCTGATTTGAATTAGTTTCCTTACACAAGCTACACACATAATCATACTTGTTCATATCTTTTTGCTTGGTTCAAGGTCTAAAGATGTTCTTTGAATGGTAAGCTTAGACTAGATGGCTTAGTGCTATATAAAGATGGAAGAAATGTCTGTGTCTTATGGAACATCAATAAACCTGGCAGAATCCAGACCTTGCCTCTGAACAGGTGGTAATGTGCTTTTGTCCCAGGACAGTTTGCAGCAAAACAGAATACAAATGTTCTGTCTCTATCTTGATCTTAATGGTTTTATTCAGGTTAATGAAAGAGACCCTGAAAACTCCACATGGCTTATGGAGTGGGCTAAGAGATACATTTATAACTAGGTAGGTTCTGGCGGGATGTTTTCTAATTTTTATCCTACACTCATTAGCTTAGAAAAATTGTATTCAGTGCTAGCTGACCTAAGAAGCACATTTATATTTGCTCAGGCAGCAAAAATGCAGACAAGAAAATATCTTTTTCAGCAACATAAAGACAGATGAGGCATACAAGGAGTCTTTAGAATAATAATTATATAACTAACTTAATTAGTCTCTGCTTCAATCAAAAGACAGTATAATAACACCACCAAGTTGGTTTAAATCTATAAAGGCTCAAACATTTAAAATATACACAGAAGTTTCTCTAGGCTGCTGTGTTGTGTTACATTAATGGCCTGTAGAACAGAGCAGAATATATCCAACTGGATAAGATGGGAAATTATGGGCAAACATAAGGCAGATTTTTATAAAACACTTCAGAAATGGGACAGAAATTTAACACCCAGTCCAGTAAAATCAAGTAAAATATGAGTCAAGAAAGCCACCATGTTGTTTCTATTGTAGCAGTACTTAGACTGACACGGGGTCCCTAATGTATGAAGTGCTTTTGAAGCCCTAATTCAGGCTTCCATTCCAACACACCCTGACAAGCTAAAGGAAGGGAGAGGCAAATTTCGCCCTTATTTTATAAGTAGAGAAATCAGGCTTCTTCAAAGTAACACAGGGAGTCTATGGAACCAGACAACTGAAACTGAAGTCTGCCACTCCACAATTCATTGAAAAGGGGTGTAAATATAGGACAGATTTACCTTAAATGAACATGTGAAGGAAACCTCAGAGAAACGCAGAGAAACATTCACAGCTGGCCACATAAATTGGTTAGATCCTGAAACTATCTATTCACTTATGTTAGTCTAAGAATGTTTCCAGAAGCGACAGGATTTTTACTGCATTTCTCTGCATGGTGTGAATTGCCACTGAAATTATTTCAAACTCAATCTAACTGCTCAGGATATAGAATATCTGTAACTGTTTTTGTGAATTCAGAAAAAAAAAAAAAAAATTAATAAAAAATAAATATTTCTCTGTGCATTCTGGAACACATTATTGCAAAACTCTCTGCAATACAAAGGAACACTGAATACGTGTGAACGTGGAACTGGCAGAGAAAGTGCTTTTATTTTTCTGTTTCAGATATGTGAAGGAGAAGATGGCTATTCTGCAGGAAACTAGTAAATATTGCTTGGCTGTCTTTGCCTGAAGCACTTGCAAAGGGGTTTGAGCTATTTGCAACATTAAAAGTACCAAAATTTGCTCACCAATATGGAATATGAATTAGCAAAGAATTCCTAATGTCAATATTGTATGGCAAATAACATTGTACTTATGAAATCCCTCTTAATCTGAAAGAATATGCATCTGCAGAAAATAAAATATAGCTTACCAACAGTGTAAAAAGATTATATGGACAGCAATAATATCCTTCTAGGAAGAAAACTTATTTATTTCTATATTTATTTTGGCTTGATGTGTCTTAAAATTATGTGGCATTCTTTTCTATTGCAATATGCATACATGTGAAAGTGGGAAGAAAAAGAAAAAATAAACCAAGAGAACTTATTATTAGCTGATTATTAACTCATTCATGTGATTGCTCTGATTTAAAAAATACAGGAGAACTAAAGTAAAATTAATTAAAACCCCCATAATATTAGAAAAGTATGTGTGAAAACAAGTAAATAAATAACACATATTTTACCTGTTTGAATATTATATAGCAATGTAGTGCAAAAGAATCAGGACAGAGTATGGTAAAATAAGTCTCTTGCCCATTTTTGTCTCTTCCTCTCTCTCATACACACCCTCACACACCACTACAGTTAACAGACAAGAAGTGTTAGTGGAAGAAAAATTTCAAGTGGATGGCTTGTATCCTTTTCTCCAGATAATATGGGAAAAGAAAGGACGTAGATGTTTTATTCATTCATTTCCTTCCACATTTCCCCTACCCTTCCCAGGAAAGAAGTTTTTCAAAACATATATACACTCTTGTGAAAATCCATACCTAAATGGCTTCTGTCACAAATTAGGAAAAAAAACTACTTTTTATTTTTCTTAATTGGGAGATATTTTAGACTTACAATTGAAGACTTTTTTTTCTTCAAATAGATACATTTTGATCCACTATTTAAACTTTCAGGACTTTACTTTGGCATGCTGGTGAATACTGAAGAGTAGAACTGTCCCTTGAGGTGTATGCCCTGTCTTCAAGGCCAAGAATATAATCTTCTGCCATATATTCACCTTTTGTTAGATGGGTAAGAAATTTCACAGTTACATCTCTACTTTCTCTCTACTTCATTTCTTAATCAATTGATAAAATATCACTCACCTTAACACACTATGTTAAGATTTCTGTTATAAATATCCTGTCTTCAGTAGGTCCAGTTGTAACTAAATTCTGACATAGATCTGAGGGCTGGAGCACCTTTCCTGTGAGGACAGGCTGAGGGAGTTGGGCTTGTTCAGCTTGGAGAAGAGAAGGCTCTGGGGAGAAAGTAGAGCATCTTCCAGTGCCTGAAGGGGCTACAGAAAAGCTGGAGAGGAAGTTTTTACAAGCCCTTATAGTAAGAGGACCAGGGGTAATGGATTAAAACTGGAGAAGGGGAGATTTAGATTAGATATTAGGAAGAAAGGGTGGTGAGACTCTGAAACAGGTTGCCAGGGAAGCTGTGGAAGCCCCATCCCTGGCAGTGTTCAAATCTAGGCTGGATGGGGCTCAGAGCAACCTGATTTAGTGGGATGTGTCCCTGCCCGTGCCAGGGGAGTTGGAACTAGAGTATCTTTAATGTCCCTTCCAATGATTCTATGATAGATGTGTAGTAGATATTACCTGGATATTTCAAATGAAATCAAGTGATTCATCCATGCCAGTAGTATTTGTTGCTCCAGATCTGAAGTTGGATCAATGGAGAAAATTCATCTCCAGTGGGTATTTTAATCAATAGAGACATCGGAGAAATTAATGTGGCCTAACATATTTAGCAAGTTAATTAGTTGACATTTCAGTTTTGGACTTAATTAGTAATCTCAGAATAACTACAATCTAGGTATTTCATGAGGCCATAAAACAACGTCATGGTTTGGGCCTAACTAGTAACAAAGAACCAGCCTTGTGGCCACTGACTCATGTCCCCCCAACACACACACTGGGATGGGGAGGACAAAGACCAGCTAGAAGCTCATGGGTCAGGACAAAGGACAAGGAGGGTTCTTCACTGATTAATTTCGCTGGGAAAACAAACTCAACTTGGGGAAAGAATAATAATTTACTACTAAAAAAATATACACAGGATACAGACAACACACTGAGCAGGGCTTACATATGTTACCTCCACCCCCCCGCCCTTTTCCCCCTCTTCTTCCCGGGCCCAAATCATTTTGTTCCTGATTTCTTTCCCTCCTTCCCCACAGCGGCACAGGGGGATGGGGTTTAGAGTCAGTTCACAGGCTGGTGGTTCCTGCTGCTGCTTCCTCCTCAGGCAGAAGGATTCCTTACAGTCCTTCCCTGCTTCCCCATGAAGTCCCTCCTATGGCAGAGCATCCTCCAGAAACCTCTCCTTCATGAGTTCTTCCCAAGAGTTCAGGAGCTGCTTCAGCCTAGGCTTCTCACTGAGTCACAGGCTGCTTCAGGAACAGTCAACTCCCCTGGCAGCGGGGTCATTCACAGCTGCAGATCCAAGTCCACAGGGTGTAAATCCACAGTTGCCCCTCCTGGCGTCTTCAGGCAATGTTCTGCCACACTCCTTCACGAGTGCAGGGGGATAGCCTGTCATCTCGCCATGGGCTGCAGGAGGATGTCTAGTCGGGCACCTTCTTCCTCCTTCTTCCTCACCAACCTGGGGATCTTCACCCTGGCACTGCTATCTCCTCTCCTGCTCAGCTCTTTCTCAGCTGCTTGCTCTCTCCTCAGGTTTTAGCCCAGTTCTTTCATATGTTAATTGCGGAGGCACATCCATGGTCTCTCTAATGGCTCCTTGACTGGTTTTGAAGCTGGAGGAGCGTTTTCAGCTTCTTATGGGAGCCACCACTTGGGCCGCTGCCCCACTACGAAAAACAAAACACAAACAGTGAAGTTTACTTGTTGCTGTAAAAATTTAACCTCCTAACAAATTATTTGTTGAGATGAATAAAGAGGTGTTTTTAAATTAATAGTTTGCAAATGTTATTAAAATGTACAGTCTTGGGTAGAGTTATGAGGAAGTGAAAAGTACATTTCCAATGGCCAGGAAATGAAGCACTGAACAGGATTGGACTGAGGAGTTTCCAAGTGTTTTGGGACATTTTTAATTATTGAAAAATGATGATTTTATGAGAAAATGTGAGTTTCTTAACATGCAGCAAACTGGAGAGAAATGTAGTGTTTTCAGATTTTCTACATATGACAAAAAAGGAAAGTTTTCTTGTTAGATATAACATTTCTAAGTTTTTTACATAGGATGATATTTCGAACTTTATTTTAAATACTGTAAGTTTCTATTTAAATATCTATTTATAGCAACTTGTAAACCTTATTTCTATCCCTCTGAAAAAAAGATGTAGCGAAGAGAAAAAAATGTGTTAAACAAATTTTATATGGTATAGAGATTATCTTCTTCACAAATAACTGCTTTTTGCCTATCTGCAGACACTTCACTGTGCTAATTGCTTCAGCATTCCCTATTTGCAGTGTCACAAAACCCCTCCATGAATAGAATTTCCTATATAAAGGAGAAAGGACTGATTTTAGTGCATTTTAGTTATTCCTCAACCTCATCTTAGATTGTTGCTAAAAGGCTAAGTATCTTTTTAATGATAGAAAGCTGTATCTTTGCCTATTTTGCCCTTATTAAATGTATGCTTTATTTATAGAACATATATCTAAGTTGCTGAAAGCACATTAACATTACATGCCTGAAGCTGTCAATATGGAAAACATTAATCGCTCCTTCAGTTTCATGTGAAGTGTTTCAGAGAGTGTAATGAGTTCGCTATTTATTTAAGTAGAATTAAGACCTGGGAAATTAAATTGTTATCATCACTCAGGGGTACGTACGAAAGAAAAAAAATAGGGCTCTTGAAGTGATAATATTCAATATGAACTCAAGAGATGCTGTTGTTTTCTCCAACTATACTTAATATACAATTACAGGGTTAATACATTAAATTTTACAGTCTGTAACTGAGAAAAAGGTTCACAAATGTTAAGTTCCATCCCTATTTAGGACTTAGATACACAGCAACTAAGATGACTCTAGTTAAAGACTCAATTTGGAAACTTCATTAGAGACTGCCATTCTTAAAATTGTACCATAGATCACTTGCACATTCACATAATTCTCAAATAATATCCAGATTAATCTTAATAAAACTATAAAGAGAAAACTCAATTAAAAATCAATTAAAATTATACATAGAGCTACATCCTGAAATTATCAAATTATGTTTTCCAGCATTGTTTTTTTTCCCATGTTTTTAGTCAAGTATTTGACTTCTAAGATGTAGAATAAAATTTTAGATATAAAAGAAACAAAATTCTTCTATCTGGAAAGATTATTTTCAATTTTTTTATTTCTACCTATGTTAGTGGAAATTAAGAAATGTATGAATTTTATATATTCTCAACAAAGAGCTTTTTTGTTGCCATGGCATTCTCCATAGTAGATAGGATTGTGGGTGAAACGAGCAGCCCCACAGAGGTCATAGAATCATAGAATGATTAAGGTTGGATGGTTGTAATCATGGCATAATTGCTATGCATAAGGCCACAATGAAGTCACACAGAAAGCATTGAAATACCTGTCTTTTGTGAAGCAAATATTGCCTAGGCTGTCAGAGTGGATGTGATTACAGAGAATGAAACCCAATAAAATCATAGAATCATAGGACTGCACAAGAGCAAGTCGTAAATTGCAGACATCTCAAAAGCTTTTGTTAACCTTCCTGCATGTATTAAGTCTCCCTCATTAAGAGGCTGTGAACCTGGGCTTGCAGGTCCTTGGAGAGTATGATGGATGAATCTGGAGCTCATTCAGGAGCCAGAGCAGCCAGAGCTCAGCTCCACAGTTGTGACACCTGTCCCTTGTGCCAAGGGCTTCCCACTTGGAGAGTGTGACAGATGCCTCACTGGGGTTGCCCAAGGACAAGGCCGTGGGGGTCCCAGGGAGGGCTTGGTCTGTGTGTAGCTCCCAAGGAAGCCCCTTCATGCTCCCTAGGGCACAAGGCAATGTGCCCAGCTGTGAGGGCTGAGAACCGATTGCACGTGCCCCAGCGCAGGAGCACAGCCAGGCAGGGGAGCCTCAGGGAAGGCACCGGTGACAGCAGAGCCCACCACGTCAGCTCTTCCTCAGGATGCTCCCGGAGCCTGTGGCAGGCGAGCAGGGA
>NW_009954546.1:1983717-2059599 GCF_000747805.2 Chaetura pelagica
GCCCAGCCTCCCCCTGCCTGCACACTCACCTGGCCAAGGAGCACTGGGGCACAGCTGCTGCTGCTGGGCCTTTTAGAGCTGCCCTCATTGTGATGGCATCACAGCCACACCTGCCAACCGGCCAATCACTGCTGGGGAACCAAGGCCGCAGCACCCCCAAACAACAGCAGGGGGGTCCCAAGGGCTCCCGTGACAAAGCAGGCACAAGTGTTCCCCAAGCCCCTGAAGAATCATCCAGTTGGGTGAGCCTGGGCTGCTTTGCCCCTGGAGGTCCCATGCTGAGATGCCAGAATCGTAGAATCACAGGATGGTTAAGGTTGGAAGGGACCTTAAAGATCGTTGGGCTCCAACCCCCCCGCTATGAGCAGGGACACCTCCCACTTGGACCAGGCTTGTGCAACCTGGCCTGAACCACCTCCAGGGAGGGGGCATTCACAACATCCCTGGGCAACCTGTTCCAGCACCTTACCATCCATCCCCATGGTGAAGAATTTCTTCCTGATGTCTTACCTACATCTACCCTCTTTCAGTTTAAAACCATCATCCCTTTTCCTATCACTGCCCTTTTTGAAAGCCCCTCCCCAGCTTTACTATAAGACACCTTCAGGCACTGGAAGGCCACTAAAAGGTCTCCCCAGACTCTTCTTGAGGCTGAATAGCTCCAACTTGCTCAAGCTGTCTTCATAGGGAAGGAGCTCCAACTCTGCTCTTTGCGATAGCATTTAAAGAAGATCTAAAGAAGTGTTATGAGATAATAGCAGGGCTTTCTTTTGTTTTGGAGTCTTTGTACAATCTCAAATGTCATCACTATATACTGCCTTATCAAGTGCTCTCTTTCATCTTTGTGCCTCCATGTGAGTGTATACATAAAAATTTCAAGGTGTGGTGAATATATCTGGTGTCAAATTCATTCAAAATAGTTAGATTTTAAGAGACTCAAATATTCCCATTCTTTGAATATGACATAAACCTATAGCCAGAGCATTAACTTGGATATATTGGAGGCAGTAGAGGAGTAACGTGTGAATGGTACATCCAGCGCTACGTAGTTGCAGGTTGGAATACTGAATATAATTGTAATAAGTTTATTTGTAAAGAGGCAGAATGGTAGTTGCTACAGGATATTGAAGGGAAGAGAACTAAAGAGAATAGTAGAGAAATAACTAAGTGGACGTGGATCATTTAGGAGTGCTTCTGCCTCACTCGATGTGCTGCCTTACCAGTGCCGAGTACAGAGTTAAGATCACTTTGCTACACCTGCTGGCCATGATATTCCTGACACAGGTCAGGATGCTGTTGGCCTTCTTGGCCACCTGGGCACACAGCTGGCCTCGTGTTAAGCCAGCTGTCCACCACCACCCCTGGCTCCTTTTCTGCTGGGCCACTCTCCAGCCAATCTTATAGAATCATAGAATCCTAGGGGTTGAAAGGGACCATCTTCCCCAGGCCTGTAGCTTTGCATGGGGTTGTTGTGACAAAAATGAAGGACCCTGCACTTGGCTTTATTTAACCTCATACAATTGGGCTAGTCCCATCAATCCAGCCTGTCCAGGTCCCTCTGCAGAACCTTCCTACCTTCTAGCAGATCAACACTACTACCCAGTGTGGTGTTGTCTGCAAACTTACTGAGGGTGCACTCAATCCCCTCATCCACATCATTGATAGACATTGAACAAGACTCACTCCAAAACTGAGCCTTGAGGGATACCACTGGTGACCAGCCACCAAGTAGATTTGACCCCATTCACTACAATTCTATGGGCCCAGCTACCTAGCCAGTTTTTTACCGAGTCAAGAGTACACTTGTCTATGCCATGATCCATCAGCTTCTTCAGGAGAATGCTGCAGGAGACAGTGTCAAGAGCCTTTCCAAAGTCCAAAGTAGATAATGTCCACAGCCTTCCCTTCATCCAAAAGGCAGGTCATATGGTCATACAAAGAAATCAGG
Organism: Chaetura pelagica; assembly: GCF_000747805.2. NCBI lineage: Eukaryota > Metazoa > Chordata > Aves > Apodiformes > Apodidae > Chaetura > Chaetura pelagica. The sequence continues at coordinate 1,985,666 of NW_009954546.1, forward strand.
TTGGTCAAGCAAGACCTCCCTTTCATAAACCCATGCTGGCTGGCGCTGATCCCTGGACTGCCCTGCACTTTTTGTGGGAGGTCACTTAAGATGAGCCTCTCCATGATTTTTCCCACTACCAAGGTCAGGCTGAGAGGCCTGTATTTCCCAGATTCTTCTTCTGGCCCTTCTTGTAGATGGGCATCACATTAACCAAGCTACCCTGTTGACCAGGATTGTTGATAAATGATGGAGAGAGGTTTAGTGAGCTCCCCTGCCACCTCCCACAGCACCCTAGGGTGGATCCCATCCAGACCCATAGTCTTGTCCAGGTGCAGAAGCAGATCATTAGCTACTTCCTCCTGATTCTGGGGGCAGCGCTGCGGGGAGGGAGAGGTGTTATTATGCTCCCTGTCCAGCTCAGGAGGCTGAACACCCTGAGGGAAGCTGGTCTGACTATTAAAGATGGAGGCAAAGAAGACATCAAGTATCTCAGCCTTTTCCTCATCCTTGCTTGCCATTTCCCCCCTCACATCCAGTAAGGGATGGAGATTCTCCCTGGCTTTCTTTTATGGCTAATGTATTTATAAAACCTACAACTTCCTGAAAGGAGATTGTAGGGATGTGGATGTTGGCATCTTCTCCCAAGTAAATAATGACAGGACCAGAGGAAATGGCCTGAAGTCACAGCAGATGTTCAGATTGGATATTAGGAAGAATTTCTTTACTACGAGAGTGGTCAAGCACTGGAACAGCCTGTCCAGGGAGTTGGTGGAGTCACCATCCTTGGAGGTATTCAAGAAATGCGTAGATGTGGAACTTCAGGGCATGCTCTAGTGGCTGAGGTTGTAGGGGATTTTTTTTCAGGTGTTTTCTGGTGGAGTGTGGGTGGTTGGTTGTGTTTCCTTGGCGTTTTTTTTGTGTGTTGATGGCTGGACTTGGTGATCTCAGAGGTCCTTTCCAACCATGATGATTCTGTGATTCTGTGAAAACATCTTGGACCTGAAGAATTCTGGATTGTCCAGGTAATCCTCTACAAGGTAAAAAGCTTTTAAGCCTGGCTGTAAGAACTGGTCATATACCTTATACACATAACTTCTTCCTGTCCCATTCAGGAGACTTAACAAGCAGTGTACATTTTCTCTTTCAAGTTACAGGCTTTTGTACCCCTTCAAGTGAACCACTTTGCAAATACTAGCTTTTAAACTGTGATTAATCCATTATACTGCTTCTGTTGTTTGGTTACCACCTGGACAATAGTTCTGCTTAAACTTTTAGCCCTTGTCATCCATCTACATTTAGGTTGTGTGCCTGCTCCCTCCAGTTATGCACCAGTGCAGGTGGTAGCAATGCCACAGTGTGGTGTGAGCTCTGAGTTTGTGGTAGGTCTGTGTAAAAAGCTTTGCAAGCTTTTTATTTCAGCTCAGCCAACTGGGAACTTCCTCTTACAGTTCATCTGAAGAATTTGATTTCTCTGCTGAGTTCTCAGAAGCTATTGCTGGTTTGTTTGCTATTTCACTGTCTGTTTGAAGAAGATCTTGAAATAATTTGTGATGCTTTGTATAACATGAATGCTTTTTTGGCTTACCTTCTCAGCTGAAAATAGTAGATAGGCAAATTATTATAGTAGCAGATGTGACCTGTGACGTTAATTCTATTTCTGGACCATTTAATGGAATAATCTATCAGAGGGAGAGCATAATGACAGGCAAGTGATGCATAAGCAAACAACTTGTGATGTAAATCCAACCTCTCCTGTTTTGTACCAGGTAAAGGTTACTGCAGCAATGAATGAGTCACTTCTGTCCTGTCATTAGCCTGTTCAGTAGTAAAGGTTTGTTGAGAAGCTTCAACCAAAGTATCTAGTCTTGACTGTCACCTCAGACCTTATGCTTTATGTGTCCTGGCAATTTCATTTCAGGAAATAGCATGGAGGTACCTAAACACTCCACTCCCAAGATATCTTACATAATATATCCCTTCAGTAGGAAGGATTTATCTTTTAGTCTAAAATTTGTCCAAAATGCTAAAATAAGATTATTTATTTTTTTTTAATTGTTGGGCCAAGTTTTTTTTTCAGGGAGTCATGTGTAAATCTGGACAGTTTTTCTTAATTAAATGTTGTAACAAGAAGCCTGAGCTTGTTCTTCTGCTACTACAGAGGCTGGTACTCCACACAATTACTGCAATATCAACATCTATTTGGATGTCTAGTGATAAAAAAGAGCTTTCCTATTTTCAGCTTCTCATTTGTACTTTACATGTATAAATTAGAATAATTCCACTAACCACCATGCAACTTCATTTCATTCATGCGAGTCCTCTATTGTTGTTGAAACTTTCGTATCAAGTAGAATCATAGAATAGTTTGGGTTGGAACGGACATTAAAGGTTATCTAGATCCAACCCCTCTGCATGGGCAAGGACATCTCCCAGTACACCAGGTTTTTAAAAGCCACATCTAACCTGATGTTAAACACTTCCAGGGATGGGACTTGCACTACTTCCCTGGGCAACCTAGACCAGTGTCTTACCACACTCACACTAAAAAATTTCTTCCTAATGTCTAACCTAAATCTCCCCTCCTCCATTTTTAATCCATTATGGCTTGTCCTCTTACTAGAAGCCCTTGTAAAAAGTCCCTCCACAGCTTTCCTGCAGGCCCACTTCAGCTACTGGAAGACTGAGGTCTCCCTGGAACCTTCTCTTCTCCAGGCTGAACAGCCCCAAATCTCTCAGTCTGTCACAATCCAATATTCGGATACATGACAATTTTTTACAATCTCGTCAGAACAAAACAAAGATAACACCATATCGGGTCCACAGTTGGGCACTGGGGCTGGTGTGTGGTCTTAAGAGAGATGGAGCAGAACCCCCTTGCTTTCTAACCCTCCTCACTCAGGTGAGAGGCTGGGTGTGGCTGGACTCTGCCTGCCCCTCCCGGGATAAGCAGCTGCACCCTTTGTTGTCCTGGAGGACCTGAGAAAAGCTTTAAAGGTGATCACAAATGGTGAAATCAAGACACAAATGAGGTCAGATGTCATGTGCACACCAAACTTTTATTAGAGTAACACAACAAAGTCCCTAAAGTGGATAGGACAGGGAGGAAAACAGAGACAGGAAAGAAAAGAGAAAGCAGAGATACAGAGATTAGCAATACAGAACAGTTACCAACATAGTCCAGTGACATTGTCGGTGGGGAAGCACTTTCCTGCTGGGAGATCTCATGCCATGTTGCATTGACAAACATCTGAAATTCAAGACTAGAAAACTCGTATTTTTCACTATTAAGTTAATAATGTGGATATAAGTGGCTATTATAGCTTTCTTTGATTCTTTTAAATTAACACAAGCATTGACATGCAAGTGATGCCTGTTTGGACTGTGATTTTGCTGAAATGAAGATGTTCCTCTGGATACCCCATTGTATTGCTGTTTATTAATTTAGCTATTTCTAGTACATTATTATTCTTAATTTAACTAAGACATTCAAGCCAAATCAGATGAGGTTCCTGGGAAGTTCCCATTTCTCTTCTTTTTCCCTCAGAAAAATCCGAAGTGACCTGGGTCACATGTACACATAAGATAAAATTAGTCTTGTCTTCCCAGCTGTATTTGTAGTGAGTAGCACTGACACCTATTCAGAGGGAGACTTTTGCTTTTCCTTATTGTCATTCTAGGTTAGATTTTCAGCTTCTGGTTACTCAGTATCTCTCAGCAAAACTGTATGGTGGTTTACATCAGCTTAAATTCTGTTACTACAGTATTCCCACACATCTAAATGTTCCTGTGGTATTCTGTCACTTGTACAGCTGAAGTGGGAACCTGCACTGCAGCAATGTGTTCAGTGTCTGGGGACACTGAAGCAGGGGTTTGTTTGAACATCCTGTTCAGCAAGCTTGTCTCTCCCTGGCATAGCAAAAGGCCCCATGCAGACTTCAGAGGTATAAATGTCATATTTGTATACATACAATCAAAGAGAAACATTGAAATCTGCTTTTAACTGACTGCACAAGTCTAATAATTTGGCATTGTTCTGTTCTGTTTTAATGGATCTACTTTTTACTATGCAAGAAATAAGGAAAAAATAAATATGCTGCCAAGAATAAGACAGAAAATAATAACATCCTTGGTTTACCACAGGCCATGCTTAGCCATACTGTCTATAGTAATCATTGCAACAAGTTAAAATACTCACTTTGTCAGCTTATTAATGTTCAATATAAGGCGAAGAATATTCTGAGACTTCAGACTGATGGTCACTATCATCTCACATAACTTGAGTACAGCTCAGCTGTACATGTGTTTTCCTGAGGCTTTCTCTGTCTCTAGTGGTGAAAGAAAGACAAAATGCAGATGGAAACTTAGACTTCAGATAAAGTTAAAAGTTCCCCTCAGTTTCATGCTCTGTCTGTCTTGATTATGAAATGTGACTGTGATCCCTTTTGTGTTTTTTCAGCTAAGCCTCTACGGTCATGGTGCATGTCTGCTTTAATATTTTAAATTCTTTCCTTAGTCAGAACCCTTCATCACATAACAACAGAGTAGAGATAAAACAGTTGCCCTCAGGATCACGTGTTTCACCATGAACATAGCAAAATGTAGCAGCCATTTACAGTACGCTTTCTTCCTATCTCTTATGAGAGTTTGAGTCATCTTTGCAATAAAGCAGAAATAGTTCCAATGGTACCCATATTGGAGTATAGCAGGACTTATGAGTATAAATTTCAGTTAGAATTACAGGAGGAAACAAAACAATGTGTTAGCAAAATACTTTTTATTTCTTACCACAGAAGTTTTAAGCACTTGTCACCAACTGTTGGGGTTGGACTAGATGATCTTTCGAGGTCCCTTCCAACCCCTAGGATTCTATGATGATTCTATGAACTGTTCACAAGTGAATTCTTGATATATTCCACATTCAATACTGACATGATGAAGAAAGAACCTGGAATGCTATGACTAGATTTCACACTCCCAACTAAGAGCACTCTGATACAAAGAGGGAAGGGAAAGGAAGAGAAGAGAAGGGAAGGGAAAAGCATGGTGAAAGCTTGCATTCAAAATTACTTATTATTTTGGCCAGTGACTGTGAATGAAAGAGTTCATATCTCGTGCATGAAATATTTTGCCTTGATCTAGCAGAAGCAGGGACATGTCCTGATCTTTTCATTGTCCTTTGCTGGCCTCACCACTAGACATTAAATGCTGAAGATGCAAATTATTTCTAAGTTTCCCTCTGTGACCCAATGACTGTATGTGTGCTTGCCTGCAGCACAGAGAAAGGTCCTGGTCACTCTGTCATCTACACTGGTCTCTACATCTGCTTGGCTGTAGTGTGGTTCATTTTGGGGTAAATGCCTTCACTTCCTTTGTATGTAATAAGCAACAGGAAAAGAGGACACTTTGCACCCAGAATTTCCCCAACATCCAGCTGTGGTGCAGATAATATGTGCATCCAACTAGAAAATTCAAAATCAGTCTGCTACCCTCAATTTAAGCATTAGTTTTGCAGAGCCATGTAGTGCTGATAACTCTTCTACTGTATGTGCTAATTTCTACAATGTATCTGCATGTCAGCTATCCTTAATTGAGGTGATGATGTTTATTGTATGAATCCATAGTGTTTAGACAACCCTGGTCAGGTTACTATCAGTTTTTAAACAAATGTCTAGAAAGACCATGGAAGTTTTGTGCATGTGTTTTAATTGACACAAATTCAAATATTGAATATAAGGAAAAGCAATAGTGTAAAAACTCCTCTGAAATGCTAAAGTAATGGGTGCAACTTCCATCTCAGAAATGCCCATCTGTAATGCTTCTCCTTCCAGCTGAATGATATGGACATCACAGGAATATACAGACATTAACCAGACACCTACTTGCACATCTCCATCAGAATTCGGAAGTAATGTCTTTGCAAGTAAACCTAGTCTACTCAGAGATGTGCCCAGTCACAGACTGGGCTGAAACCACACTTATTAAACCACTTCTGCCTTAGAAGGTGAGTGGCTGCATGAAAGTTTTGGTGCAACCACTTGGGTTATTGGCCTGTGCTGTGTCAAACCTACCAGGAAATTCTTCAGGATACCAATCAACATAAGCCAAAAGCCTGCCAGTGACTGCACTAAGATTATTTTTTAAAAAAAAATATTGTAGATTAATACTCCCAGATATTGTTTAATATACTAGTGCAGACCTGTTCCATCATTTCTGTACACATACAGTAACAGATCAGAGTGGTCAATCAGTTCATGTCTGTACAACTTTCAGGACTCATTCAGGGACTAACATTAATCTCTTTTAAGAAAATCATAATCCTTGGTGTCTCTGATTCATAATAGGGAAATAAAATACCTCCCTTTCTCAGATTATGCATTCATTGAACAGAGACATGAGAGTCAGCTGGTAGGAAGTTCTGGGTACTACTATAGTATTTTAGATTATGTTTACTTAATTAAAAGTAATAAATAGAGTTATTTTCTCTTCCCATAAAATCTTAAGTGTTACAGAGTCTCCCCCTAGAAAAAGCCCATGATGTGAGACTTATTTATTTCAAATTTTAAACTGTATTAGAATTTTAAATCTGGGGAATATTGAAGATTGAAATAAATTGTAATAATTTCATTGAATTTGGTAATTTCCCTTCTAATTTTTTACCATTTACTTTTTTATTTCTGAAGAATTTTGAAGGTATTAAATGGGACATTTTAACATCTTCAGATTACTTTTTTTTTTTAAAAAGGGAATGAAAAGGGTGGTTAGAATAAAATGCAACTCATCTCCCAAGGATCAATACACAATAACAAACCTACATTCAGTGCAAATGTTTTGACCACCTATGAAATCTTTTCAAAGGCTGTAATGAATATTCATGCTAGTTAAAATTTCTATTTATTTATATTTTTGGAAGAAGGGACAGATATTTACTATGAAAATATGCATTTCATTTATTTAAATGTGTGGGGTTTTTTCTCTTTGTCCTTCTTCTGTGCATTCAGCATCACTTTTGATAGACACTGAAGGTCATCTATGAAGAAAAAGGGCGTCCTGTATCTAAGATGGTGAATTTTTTGCTTAAATTCTCCTTCGTCTGCTCTACTATGAGATACTGCACAAGTTTGGAGTTAATTCCCACCGTACATTAATGAAAAGGTAGTCTCAGCTTCATCATTCCATTTTCCCACTATCTGTAAACTGCACTACATGTTAGTAATTTGTTCCAAGTTTCAACTCTTCTGGTATTATGTGAAATGAAAATGTTGTACAGAGGATATAATAATACTTCCATGTTTACAGGCAGCCAAAAAGAAAATGTCAGGAAATTCCAAGCAAGTTTCCACGTGAATAGTCAGGGAAAAAGACTCTAGAAAGATCTTCTCATTGCATGAGCCATTTAATCATGTTGTTTATTGGGTTTAAATGGATTACCACCATGATGCGGTAAATACAAACTGCAAAAAGTATTTTTTTATTAAAATGTCAGTTACTTAATTTACTTTCTCATTATACATTAGAGTAATGAGCATCCTGTTTATTTGAGTTTAATATTTCATGGACTTCACAACACTGTATAACTTTACTATAGATGGATAAAAGTCATTACATTATCTAATGTGTAAGATTGCACCACCAGCAGTACACATGGAGAGAATGCAGAAGAAAAATCATCACTCTGTTGTATTTCAGTTGTTCAATTAAAAAAAAAAAAAAAAAAAAAAAAAAAAGAAGAAGAAGAAAAAAAAAAAGCAAACTAAAACAAAATAGGAATTGCACTATAGTTATTATCAACTATATACATAGAACTTGCATCTGGAAATAGCCTAAAGCAATTTACAAATGGATTTTCAACCTATATGCAGAATAAGAAGCCATTACAATCACCAGCAAAATACAGACAACTGTGTGATGATGTGTGCTTGCAGTTTAAATGGCAGAGACCAATATTACGTAGCAGTTTAGGAAAATACATTGATCTAGAATCACAAAGCAATATAGTAAGAAATTTTAAAATACAGATCAAATTTAAACTAAGATTGAAAAGAAACAATAAGGACAGTTATATACCTAATCACAGGAACAAATACAAGCTCAAGTCAAAATTTGCTTGGACTTCAATTAATTCCTGCTTTCAGAAAAACAGACAGACAGACAGACAAGATAGATAGATAGATAGATAGATAGATAGATAGATAGATAGATAGACAGACAGATAGATAGATAGATGATAGATAGATAGATAGATAGATAGATAGATAGATAGATAGATAGATAGATGATTGCACAGAATTTTTTCGAGGCTCACATTTTCCAACTAGTTCTTTCAATTAGTTCAAGCTGAAATTAAAAAACAAAACAACAAAAAACCCCAAACCAACAACAACAACAAAAACCCAAACAAAACAAACAAACAAAAAAACAACCCATACCCCTTAAGAAATCTTTAAAACAGTGTTAAGATTCTTATTGAAGGTAAAATAAAATTAAAATTCCTCCCCACACATAAACACTACAGATGACCTTGCTCCCTTATTCCCCTAGTGTCCAAAAAAAAATTTTAATGCTCTTATGAAACGTTTGCTGAAGTGATAGTGGCCACTAGTATCACAAAGTACATGATGTGCACAATTGAAAATTAAACAAGTCTTAGTGACATTTATGGATATTCATAGATCATTAATTAGGAAAAGGTACACATCCTGATTTTCTAGATTGCCTTGCTTTGCCTGATTGCACTACAGAACTTGCCAATGCACAGTGAGCATTTAAACTGAAAGGGAATTCATAGGTCATTGAATCTGATTTCTGTTTGCTGCAGGATATCTCAGAGTATGCCTTTTTTGTAAGCTTGTTCCAACACTGTTTTTAAAATAAATGTATTTTCTAGGTGATTAGTTTGGGGTTTTTTTTTGCCTCCAACATTTCAGTTACTCATATAAGGAAGCTATTAACATGGAAAAACAGGAATTAAGTCTCAAATGCTGTTGTTTCAATGACTGAAAATTTGGGATGACACCCAAGTATGAAACACTATTACCACTCCCTTCCTGGGAATACTTCCATTGACAAGAGTAATAACAAGAAACAAGCTCTATATGTGACAACAAGTGTGTTTGCATCTTGGAAATAAGGAGAAAGAGGTGAGTTAAAGAGTAAATAGTTCAGCGGTCATCACCATGGGGAGAAAAGAACATACACCAGGTCCTTTTTCAGAAGATAGATGAACTCCTCAAGACAACACAGTGTCTTTGTAAGGTCCCTCCCCTCAGCTGTCCATTTTTTTCAATCTCCTACAATAAGAAGTGATAACCACTTTATCTGCTGCCTCTACACTCAGTTCCATATAACTCTCAGCCATCTCCTTCTATTACCCATCCCCCTGTCAGGGAAGAACTCCAAAACTGTGATAGCCAGCAAATGGGGAATTAATAATATCCTCTCAAATTCATTGTGATACATCAAAAAGCTCAAATAAAGAACTATGAAGAAATAATTAGCAGAGCAGCAGCAAAAGAGGAGCTATCTGAATGAATCCTAGAAATCCAAAGGGAATTGGATAGCAAGTTGCTGATGTGTGTTTTCCCTCAGTGTTTAAATGTGGGGCACAGCAGTGAGCAACAGCAAAGTACCTCAATATCATGTCACCAAGCATCCATTCAGCTCTGAGCTGCTGAGTCATCAGAGACAAGTTGTACACTCCACTCTGCTTATGTGTAGGATGCATAGGAGAAAATAAACAAAACAAAGAACAAAAAAACAACCCATACCCCTTAAGAAATCTTTAAAACAGTGTTAAGATTCTTATTGAAGGTAAAATAAAATTAAAATTCCTCCCCACACATAAACACTACAGATGACCTTGCTCCCTTATTCCCCTAGTGTCCAAAAAAAAATTTTAATGCTCTTATGAAACGTTTGCTGAAGTGATAGTGGCCACTAGTATCACAAAGTACATGATGTGCACAATTGAAAATTAAACAAGTCTTAGTGACATTTATGGATATTCATAGATCATTAATTAGGAAAAGGTACACATCCTGATTTTCTAGATTGCCTTGCTTTGCCTGATTGCACTACAGAACTTGCCAATGCACAGTGAGCATTTAAACTGAAAGGGAATTCATAGGTCATTGAATCTGATTTCTGTTTGCTGCAGGATATCTCAGAGTATGCCTTTTTTGTAAGCTTGTTCCAACACTGTTTTTAAAATAAATGTATTTTCTAGGTGATTAGTTTGGGGTTTTTTTTTGCCTCCAACATTTCAGTTACTCATATAAGGAAGCTATTAACATGGAAAAACAGGAATTAAGTCTCAAATGCTGTTGTTTCAATGACTGAAAATTTGGGATGACACCCAAGTATGAAACACTATTACCACTCCCTTCCTGGGAATACTTCCATTGACAAGAGTAATAACAAGAAACAAGCTCTATATGTGACAACAAGTGTGTTTGCATCTTGGAAATAAGGAGAAAGAGGTGAGTTAAAGAGTAAATAGTTCAGCGGTCATCACCATGGGGAGAAAAGAACATACACCAGGTCCTTTTTCAGAAGATAGATGAACTCCTCAAGACAACACAGTGTCTTTGTAAGGTCCCTCCCCTCAGCTGTCCATTTTTTTCAATCTCCTACAATAAGAAGTGATAACCACTTTATCTGCTGCCTCTACACTCAGTTCCATATAACTCTCAGCCATCTCCTTCTATTACCCATCCCCCTGTCAGGGAAGAACTCCAAAACTGTGATAGCCAGCAAATGGGGAATTAATAATATCCTCTCAAATTCATTGTGATACATCAAAAAGCTCAAATAAAGAACTATGAAGAAATAATTAGCAGAGCAGCAGCAAAAGAGGAGCTATCTGAATGAATCCTAGAAATCCAAAGGGAATTGGATAGCAAGTTGCTGATGTGTGTTTTCCCTCAGTGTTTAAATGTGGGGCACAGCAGTGAGCAACAGCAAAGTACCTCAATATCATGTCACCAAGCATCCATTCAGCTCTGAGCTGCTGAGTCATCAGAGACAAGTTGTACACTCCACTCTGCTTATGTGTAGGATGCATAGGAGAAAATAAACAAAACAAAGTTGTAAGGTGAGGGAATCCTAGACAGAGCTAAACTGCACCAAACATAACTCTTGCAACAAATATGTACCATCACTCTGCATAAGGGATAAAAATTTTTATTGTATCCAAGGTAAGCTGTTTGAAATTGAAAAAGATTCTAACATCAAACATTCTGTTGTAAACACTCTTTTCCATGGAAAATGCCTACGTATAGCTGATGCATTTGTCAATGTAAGCAGGAATTTGTGTTGGTCTGTGTGGGTCACTTAATTTCAATTATGGTGTGCAGAGAGTAATTTCATTTATACTTCAGATAAATTTTACTGGTAAGACTTTCAGTCATGGTCACCTTTCACAGAAATCTGCTGAATAACAAGGCAAAACAGGAAATATATCTTCAACAAGACTTTTACGTTTTCTCAGGTCCAGCATATTTCTGCTAATTATTTTTTCCTTAATTTTTACAATACTAAAATAATAATTTTTAAAATAGTCTTATTTGGTGCTATTTCAAAAGCAGAGTAATGGTCTTTTGTACAAAACCCTTAGCTGAGAACTCGGGGCTTGCCCTTGGCATCCTGTAAGAATGTGATGATGTTTAAGTGGGATTCTTCTGGACAAAGGCTATTGTGTAAACACCTGATGAGTTTTAGATGTCTTCTGTAGGAGATGAGATGAATCATACTTTAGAGTATAAAGGGAGTCCGGATCCCCAGGGTTCAATACCTGTGCTGCAGTTACAGGAGCTGGCCATCTGTGAATTTACTCAATTTCACATACATATTTCATTTCACACACCACAGTTTCTGTGCTGCTGCACAGCCAGGGAAGCAGAGCCAGATCATTTCTGATTATTTAGAATGTGAGTTCCATGGACTACTGGAGAATATTTGCTGTACAGAATTTATCCTGTGTCTGTAAAACAGGGAAAATCTCATCTCTTTAGACAGCAAATCCTTTCCCTTGAACCAAGACTGCTTGGTAGTTTTTAAATTACAAACTACAGATTATGCAACACATATAAATTAAATGCAAAACTATATAATATATATTTCTAACTCCAAATGTTACAGTGCTCTCCTGTCAGCTAAAGTAATTTTTTTTTTTCTTATTGAAGACACTGTTGCCTTTATCCATATTCTATGTATATTAACTCAAATAAACTACACTACTGGATTTCAGCAGATTTCATTGCCTCCTACCTCTGTTTTGCTTACAACTTAGGACAGGTCTTTATCCTAGGAAAGGCTCACAGGTACTTTAAGTTGTCTTTCTTTGAAATTCAGCAGCAGACAAGTTTTGCTTAGCTGGAGACTAGCAGCTTGAATATGGTAATTTCATACAAGAAAACTCAGTTCAGTGTTCAGATATCGTTGGATATTTCTAGCTGCCACTGAAAGTTTTTCACTCATGGTTTTAATTCACCTTGCAAAACACATTAGGGTTAACAAACAGGATCAGAAACACATGTTCTGCAGACACTGAATATTCATGGCTGTGTTTATTTCCCTTTTCAGTTTTAAAGTAAGGACAAATCTGTGAAGAAATAAAGGTAACAGCAAGGACAAGAAAGGCTATTAAAGAAAAACAGATTTTATTTGGTTTACTTATAATGGGAAAAATGACAGGTTATAAATAGTATTGTGTTTGACACTGGTAATAAGTTAAACAAATCACATTGTTTTCCCCCTAATTTCAGCTGTGTTGAATGAGTAACTACAAGAGTGAATAAAATAGGCGTATCTGTCAAAAACAGAGAGATCAGCTTGGTATTCACTGTCACAGGCAAGGCAAGCACCTGTATATCCCACCCAGCCAGCACTTTCCTGCCAGATGTGACTACTTGCAACTACATGCTGCAAACACCCTGGGACAAATTAAGTCTTAATCACTTTTCACTTACATTCTAACATGAAAGAAAGAAAAGAAAGAAAGAAAAGAAAAGAAAGAAAGAAAGAAAAGAAAGAGAGAAAAGAAGAGAAAAGAAAGAAAGAAAAGAGAGAAAGAAAAGAAAGGAAAGAAAAGAAAAACAACTTTTACCTGACTAGCTAGTGTGTTTCTTCTTTTCAAGTTTGCTATCAGTCTGAAACCAGCATTGCTATTCTAAAAGCAGACATTGTGTGTCTTTGCAATTTACTTTTGAAGCCATAATTTCCTTCCTTCTTATAGATTATTGAGGTATGACCAGAAAAGACAGCATCCCCCTTGGAAAATGTCCTATTTTGGTTAGCCCTGCCTTTGCTTGCAGTTTAACAGACTCAGAGGCACTGAGTGTGATTTGAGGAAACAGGAGATCTGTTCAACCTGCCAAACATGAGCAAGGTCTTTCTGCTTGTTTGTCTGGCCTTTTTCAGGAGCTGGCAAGGCTGAACATGGGCTGCAACCTCACATTTGCACACCGCTGTGGAAGACTGTCTCTTTTACAATTTCACAGGACTGTAGAGCTGGGACAACTCTGTGTGCTCTTTAGCACAGCCAGTTCATTTCACTGCCAGATCGTATCAGCTTGATGCTGGCCAGGCGCCTCTTCATTGGCAGCTGAAACCTCTTCTTCTCGCATTTCACAGGGTATATTTCCACATTGGATTTGCACTGTAGAGGAGAAAGCTGACTGTTGCAGACTGCCTCGCAGGAAGCAGCCCGCCTGGTCTTAAAAGGAGTGGCTGAAGGCTGAATGGTCTGTTGAAGTTCGCTGAAAGGGCTGGATGAGCTCCTTACAAGAGTCTTGGTCTTCTTCCTTTGTGACAAGAGGATTTTAAGCTCTTCAGAATCATGTTGAAAGAAGAGAGACTCTTTCCTTCTAGTACTGGGACTCTCACCCAGTGTGAGAAACCCATATGGAGTGGTGATTTTGGAGAGGTGGGGCAAAGAGAGGGCAGCTCTGGTTGCTGGGTCAGAATGATGTGCAGCTCTCTCTAGGTCACCAGGGAAAGTAATTTGGTCTGTAAAGCACAGAGTTCCTCTTCTGTCCAGATTCTCTCCTTTGCACAATGCATCTTTCCTGATATAGGATTCAGATTTGCTTCTAGTTGTTCTGCGCTTTTGAAGAACTTTATCCGAGACTCCTCTCTCAGAAGAATTCTCTACAGTGTCTTCCTCTGGTTCCCATTGAAAGGAAATATGCTCTATGTCCAGAGAAGGGATGAAAAACTTAGGGATGCGATCAGGAGTCATGACAATGTTGAAAATGTCCTTGTTTTTCTGAGCAACTTTTTCTTCAGGAGGTGGCTTGCTGATTTTGAAACTTGTCCAAGCTAGCAAGCTTTCTATAGCACTTTTTATGGAGAGCTGCGATGTACCACCAGGCACCATTTTTTCAGCCAGCAGTGCTTTCTTAAAAAAAACACAATGCTGTCTGCTGATCGAATTCTCACGCAAATGACGTCGTCTGGTACCTAGGTGTCATTGGCATGGTAACCAAAGATAAGAAGGCTTTTACACTCCTACTTAGATACTTACAGTCTGATTCATATTGCACCATTACCTTAATAAGTTTAAATATTTGATTCAATTTATTTTCAAATGCCAGGTTTGGTGCTAGAGCCCTAGTTATTTTAGACAAATAATAGCTACAAACATACATGCAACTTTCAGATTGGATTGTGTTATCTGTACTATTACACAAAATATAATTGTTTTTCTATTTTATTTTTTTAACACCTGTGTCACTAAATGAATGATGTGCAAGCGGACATGAAAAAGCATAGTTCACTTATGATTCCTTAGTTTAGCTTTCAGTAAACCATATGTGAGAGGAAAGGGAAGGAAATGAGTGATCAAGTAATTATTGGACTAATATATAGAAATGCATCTCAAGGGATTTCAAATTACCTTTCACTAATGCTGTATGTACATATTATGTAATGAGGAAAAAAAAAAAAAGGCAGCTCTTCAGAGGATACTCAGATTAGGTATCTGTGCTTAAAGGGGTTGGCGTCTTCTCAGCTACATATGGGAAGGTGCAATTGCTGTACAAATTTCTGCTGATACTTGATTTATTTTTTAGTCTTCTGATGAGAGCTTCCTCCCAGTGCACTGCTCTACTGTCACCAATGAAATTTGCAACCAACCGCTAACATTGTCATTTTGTGATTCTGTAATACAGCTGTATATACATTTCCTTATGTGCATATGTCATCTAGTGACCCTTTCTTGATGCTAATCCAGAATAACTTCTAAAACAGTAAGTATTGGAAGAGGCATTTCTAGAACATTCATTTTATGGCTGTAAAAACCACAGTTTATGGCCTTTCAGTATAAAGTTGGTTTGTGCTTTGTTTTTGTTGTTTGGTGGTGGTGAGTTTTATTATGTTTATTATTTCACACAGCAATTAATAATTTATTTATTTTTTTTTTAATTATCTGTTATTTATCTTTGATCTGAAAAAAATGCCCAAATATTCTCTTTTTGCTTCAGGCAAATTAACTATAAACAACTGCAAGCAGTAGAAATATCCAGTGCCTTTACTACAGTTTAGATCAAGACCTGTTGTACAAAATAAGCAGTGTGAAATGAGATGAGTGGCAGGACCCTGGAAGAAAATTCAAGGCATAAACATCTTAAATACTTTTTTTTGCATTATAAACTCCAAGTGGAACATTTTCTGTCCCTCATTTCCATTGTAATCTAACCAAACAACATAACAAAGCATTTATTTCTTTTCTCCTAATAGAATTGGCAGTTTTCAATTATTTCTTCACCCAGGTTCAAAAGCAAAAATAGATGTTTGGATGTCTTAAATAGCATTTTCTGTAGAGAGCTCAACTATTAAAATGTCATTTTGTAGGCTTTCTATAGAATAAGCATTTCACCTCTAGAAATCGTATACAGGTAGAAGATGGTTCTGCTTTTCATCTTTCCTGTATACACAAATGCTCAGTAGTTACACCGAGCTTTCCAACTTTGACACACACCAAGAATATTAACTAATTAATCTTCACAACCCCCCTGAGTGCTAAGTAAGCATTATCCCTGTGATGTTTGATGTGAACAAAATAAGGAGAGAAGAATGGAAATTGCTAATGCTCATAATGAAAAGAGTTGTAGAGATGACAAAACAGCACTTTTCTCATTTCAAGAGACCTCTGACTTTAGATGTCCTTTTGTTTAGTTTAGGTTCATAACTGGACATGGAGGGGCTGGAGTTTGTCCAGAGAAGGGCAGAGGAGCTGGAGAAGAGTCTGGAGAACAAGTCTTACAAGGAGTGACTGAGGGAACTGAGGTGAGAAGAGACCTGGCTCTCTACAATGCCTGAAAGGAGGTTGGAGAGGAGGGGAGTTGGTCTATTCTCCCAATGAACAAGCAATAGAACAAGCAGAAATGGGCTTCAGTTGTGCCAGAGACGGTTTAGATTGGATATTTATTCCCAGAAGAGGCTGTCAGACCCTGGCTCACGCTGCCCAGGTAAGTGGTTGTGTCCCCATCCCTGGAGGGATTTCAAAGCCCTGTAGATGTGGTACTGAGGACCATGGTTTAGTGGTGGCTTTGGCAGTGTTGTGTTAATGGCTGGACCTGATGATCTGAAAGGTCTTTTCCAACATAAACAACTCTATGATCCTAAGCTGGGGTTACTAGTTACTTCAAATGTTACATAAGAACATAAATATTGCATGAGAAATTAAAAAGTATTGCATAAGAAAATAAAAAGTATTACATAAGAACTTTTTTTCTGGCAAAGCTTAATTATACAACTGCAACCAAATGCTATCAGCTCTACTCATCTCACAGAATTAGTTCTTGTTTCCTGACAAAAATGTCAGTAGCAAAAACAATACCATAATATACACTGTATGGATATCTGGTGAATAAATCTGGCTAATAGTAAGCTTTTATGGCCAATTCATGTGTACATTAAATTGAAATGATAGACAATCAATGGAGAGTAATAAGATTTATTCTTTTGGAGATAAATCTGAAAACTAGGGCAAAAAAGCAACTAAACTAAATTTAGAGGTTGAACTACGGACCCCTATAACTAGACACTTGGATTCTCTTATTAAAACAGTAAACATCACCAGCATATCAGCTCGTATAAGAAACTTTCAGATCTGTTGTTTGACAGAAGACAATTCTAACAATATGGGTAGATAAGTTTCCAACCAAGCACTGAGATTAAGTGTTAGAGAAATTGTTTTTTCCTCTAGTTAATTTTAACAGCATGGCCCAGCTCAAGCAAAGAAGCCCAAGCTGTGCAGAGGTGCTATTTCAACAGCCTTTGCTTTACTGCTCTCAGTCATTTCCAGTCATTTCCAACTGCCTATTTAATAACAAGGAGACAGCAGACAGTAGCTTTCCTAAATTATTCATTTCATCCCTGCAAAGTGACTCTCAAGGTTTCATTGCTTCTGTTTTGCAGTGTTAATAATTCAGATCTGCTATAGAAGCAAAGCTTGCCAGTTTAGTTCTTATCTTTTGCTTCCTTAATGATATTACACTTTTCAGTCTTGTCCAGGTAGCTCATGTGATCTGAACCTCAGCTTTCTCACGTGCTCTCCAATAGAAGTGTGCTGGGATAGACTACATTTGACAGAGAGGGTTTTAAGTGGTCACCTGCATCCTTTTGGATTCAGCAGCCAGAATGCTCTACTGTTTCCAAATATCTTGGAAACTAAATAAATACTACCCTCTGGTGTTTTCCATTTGTAAATATAGTTATGGTATTCACCTTATGCAAAAAAGGTTGTTTGTTTGACTTTGCATATAAGTGCTAAAGGATTTACATACTGCTGAGGATCACTGATTTTCATGCAGTATTTGAATAGTTAAAAGAGAAAAGAAGAACAAAACAAGATACTTGAGGTGTAGTTTATGGAGTACAAAGCTTCTCAAATTCACATCAAAAAAGGTGTTAAATGCAGTTGTATTTCTAAACCCTTCATTTACATGTTCTGTGTGAATAATATATTAATACTGCCATATTCAATACATATTGTGGTACTTCCACTGGTCACATATATTAAAGGAATATATTATATGCTCATGGTCTCTGATATGTCATGTACAACATGTATTGGAGTTTTATGCACTTAAAAAAAAAAAAAAATCTCAGCTCCCTTAGCACCACCTCATATAAAGTTGCATGAATTATTGAAAACAGTGATTCAAATACTGCTTAACCAAGGACTACGTAATAAACCTTATATGTCAGACCACCCTCTGCTGTTTTCCTGTGAACAGCAAAAATGCTGTTTATGTCTGTACACACAGACCCACACACAATCACATCTAGAGTTCATAGTCATGTTTACATGATGACAGTATGTAGATAGTCCTGACCTCATCAGTTAATATTCTCAAGTGGGACCACCTCTTGTGCCCATCCCATGACACTTCATGGAATCATATAATTGTCAAGATGGGAGGGACCTGTAGAGATCATCCAGTCCAACTCCCTGCTAAAGCAGGATGTCCTACAGCACATTACTCAGGACTGCATCCAGGTGGGTCTCGAATAACTCCAGAGAAGAAGACTCCACAACCTCCCTGGGCAACCTGTACCAGAGCTCTGTCACCCTCACTGTAAAGAAGTTTTTCTTCATATTTAAATGGAACTTCCCATTTTCCAACTTGTGCCCATTGCCCCTTGTCCTGTCACTGGGAACTACTGAGAAGAGCCTGGGCCCATCCTCCTTGCACCCACTCTTTAGATACTTGTATACATTGAGAAAGTCTCCCTGCAGCCACCTCTTCTCCAGGCTAAAGAGTCCCAGCTCTCTCAGCTTTTCCTCTTAAGAGACATGCTCCAATCACCCTATCATCTTTGTCACCCTCCACTGGACTCTCTTCAGCAGTTCCCTGTCTCTCTTGAACTGGGGAACACACAGCTGCACACGGTACTCCAGATGTGGCCTCACCAGGCCTTCCCACAGACAGGGTTACCCCGAGGCCAATGTTGTGCATCTGATCTAATTAACGTATTTCCAAAATGTATATAGAGTCTTAAACTAAAGAATACCAGTGATGGAAAGATCCCCTGTATTCTTCTGTAAACAGTTCCAGTTTTGTTTGCTACCATGATTAGAAAGATTGTCTTTTTTTCCCTTTTGATTGATACGATCTTAGCCTTCCAGCTTTTGAACTAGCCCATTGTAGAAGCATAATCATCAACAAAGACTCTGTCCTCCTGACAATCCCTTGTCATTTGTCATAGTAGATATTTAACAGAATTAACGTGCAATTTTGATTTTTTAACATCACACTGGCTCACAGAGGGAGACAATGAAAGGAGGGATGTAAAACAAAACTAATTATACCTGAATGTTTCTTGCTTAAGGTAGAATTTGATCAATATATAACAAAAAATTGTCCGCAAACATATTTTTTTTCCTTTGTCCCAGTAGGAAAAATCATTTTTATATTCCACTGATGTGAAGTTACCATTCTTCATCCTGGAAAACAGAAAAAATTATCTTTATTTACATCATCTCCAATATGAAACAACAAAAACTCAGCCAGGTTCATAGAATTGCAGAATGACCAACTGGCTTGTGTTGCAAAGGGCCTTAAAGATGGTCTTGGCAGGGACACATCCCACTAGATCAGGTTGCTCAAAATCCCATCCAATGCCTTGAAATTAGTTTGGGAAACCATGAGAAAAACATAGGCATAATAAACTAAGTTGTATTTACTTATCATTTAGTTTCCATAGCTCGGTGTCCTGCTTTTAACTGTTCCCTGGCTTTAATGTACATTCAGAAGGATTATAAAATCTGTATATATAAATGCCATTTAAAAGAGTAGTAGGCTGACTCTTGATTTTGATTTTTTTTTAAAGAAAACACACAATGTCATAAGACACAAAAAAGTTGCTAACCTAAAAGCATCTTTAAAGCTTTCGTATCAAGGCTTGTGTTGAAGACATTTGGATTCAAAATAACTTAAAATTAGAAAATGGAAACAGAATAAAATGGCAGAGCTTCCTTTCCCCATCCTAGATTATTTTTCAAAACTCTAATTTTAAAATTTTATATGTCTAAACCAATATCTGGGTTAGAGAGTCAGATCAGCCAAACATATGCATAGACTACAGCTTTCTGGCTGACTACAAATATGCATGGAACTGCTTGCATACAGTGTATCTAAAGTATGGGGTAGTTTGCAGTACTGTCTCAACTAGACATCAACACCAAAGATAATCAAGTGGAATCAGCAGTTTTCTCTAAAAAAAAGTGATGGCTATTTTAGGCTGATAAATATTTTTGTGATAGATAAATTAAGGTGAGATGGATGACACTTTATAAGACTTTCCCAAGACAGAGTGCTGGAAGCAGTGACAGAGAGGGACATGGATGTCCCCAGCACTTTTCCTCTCCTCCTACCAGCTCATGTCCAAGCCAGTGACATCTTCTCTCTGGCAGGCACTTACTGAGGAGCTGGCTGTTAGGTTTCACATAGGGGCACATAGGATGAATAGAGATTTTGAGAAAATGAAGGAAAAGGACCTGCAAGTAGGTAAATTCAGCTCCTTTAATCTACAACTGTTCAATCTCATTTAAGTATGATTTTCTCCCTCAGCTGTGCATCTGCTCTGATATCTAATTCATGCTACCTCTGCTGCCTTAGTTCTTTTTCAGAGCCACAGAGCACATTCCCAGCAAGCTTCATCTCTGGGGTACTGCTGATATCTACAGGGCTGTGGCACTCTGCACCTGAGGGTTTTGTTTTAATGTGAGAGAATACATCTCTAAGTAGTGTACTGCAAATGGAAAGTTCATCTGTTGTCTTCTTCTTCCTTCTAAAATCACCTGTCATGTCTGCTTACTACATTTTAAGATGTACAAGATTAGCTGCATTTTTAAGACACCAGCCATATACACAAGGAAGGGAATTTCCACTTTTGCTCTGAATTTCTTTGCTGTCTTTGTGTTTTGCCTTTGCAGTAAAATCTTTGAGGTATATTTTCAAAGAAAATAAAAGACATTAAAATCCTGAAGCTAATGGGAGCTGTGTAACTAAATCCCTCAATGGCAGGGAAGTTCCAGTCATTAACATTTTTCTTATTCATTGAGTTATTTGAAAATGGAACTGTTTCCTCATGGTTTTCTACAGGAGTCAGAGCAAGAAGAGAGAGATAGTTAATCCACTGTGAAGTAGGAGGACCAAATTCTGAGTGAAGTGTGTGAACTAGAAAACATGGTACCCATTCCCTGGAGGATTTTGGCAAGAGCAGTGTCTGTATGTTAGGTTGCTCAGGTGATTCCGAAGCATGAGGTTTAACTTTGTCACAGTCTCAATTTCATTGTTCTGGGATCATAGACTCATAGAGTTGTTTCAGCTGAGTCCAACCATTAACCTAAGTCTACTGAGACCAGTAGACTAATTCAGAACATACCAGCATCCAGCATCACGTGCACCAGCTCTCTCCATGTAGACTTCCCAGGTATGTCAACAACATTGTCCACCTTCCTTTATGGATTTAAGCTTTATGATAGTTTTAGATTTGTGGCTTAATTAACCAGAAGAAGCTTTATAACTGCAGTTATAACACAGCAGTTTTCCAATCAAAGCAATTCCCTTTCCTTCTGCTCCAAATGAAACTGGTCGCAAACTGTACCTCAGACTAGGTGAGCATACAGCCCCACCTGCTTCCTGCCACTGGAACCTAACATCAACTCTGTATAGGGAACGTTTTATTCCCAGTCTGACAACCAAATGTTGAACCAGTTTACATTATATTACAAACCCTGCAACAAGTAAAAATATTATATTCCAGTGGCATTATTAAGGTTAACATGACACAATGAAGTGGTCTGGTTATAAGCCTCAAGCTAAAGAAACAGGGAAAAACTATATTTTTTTTTTTTTCCTTTTAGTACCGTTTTTTATGGTGATGTGTGAGGTTTGAAAAGCAGCAGAGCACACTGGAGTTAGCTATTCAGTGCTGGAACGGGTCCCTTATTCAAGTACTGTCAGTGCATCCATAGGAGTGAATTCCAAGCTATGGATAAGTGGAGGTGGTGACAAGAGGGTTAATATAGAAAGAAAGGTGATAACAAAAGCCAAATTACAGCTGTAACAAGCAGTATTGTACCCATATTAAAGCATAATTGCATAATAGTACTATTACCCTGTGGAACTCCCCAACAAAGAGTGAAAGTAGGATTAATTATGTCTGAATAGTAATAGCCTGCATAATTTCACAGAACAGCAAACATGCAGATAAAAATCACAAATAGGTTGAAGCATTCAGTAGCTGCTAGATGGGATAATGAAGAAATTTCTCTCTTCATGACAGAACAACTGGCTCAATGCTTGTATGGAAGACTGTTATGAAGAACTTAGTAAAGGCAACCCCCTTAATGTGACCCTTCTTACAGGAAGATAAACTGCTTCTAAGTAGCTTTGAAATTCTTGGGAAAACCCAATGATTGCAGAAGAGCAGGGTAAATTTAGATGGGGGAACTTTTTTTTGCACTAAACAAGCTGTACTGTAGGTATGCTAAGACACAAATTCACTGTAATTAGGAAAGTGTTAAAGTTAGAAAGAGAAATAAAGGCACACCATTTTTTATAAGTTGTAACACTAGACTGTTTCTAAGACCTATTTTTGATTAACTATGAAATGTGCAATGAAGTTATAACAATGACATAACTATGTTTATATATTAAATGCCAAAGAAGCATTAAAAAGAGGATTTTAATTACATAGGAGAATTATATTTTAATACATTGACCAGAGGTATTTAGAAAATTAATATTTAAAGTAGATTAAGTAAGACATGCATTTTTATAGGATTTCTGCCTGGTTTGGGTAATGACTCATCCTGTTCTACAAGTCTGTGCTAAAGTAAATGTTGTGATAATCACAGCAGTATAATTTTTCTCTTGATTTCTTCTAAGTGAAGCCTCAGAGTTTATCTCTTCACTGTGAATGATCACTCCAGGACAGGTAAGAAGTGCTAATTAAGCTCTATCTAATCTGCTGATCTACAGCAGATTGTTTTAGAAAAAAAAGATACCTCAATGCGGTTTCAGTACTCCAAACAAAGGAGAGTTTGTGGAGGTGTATGACATGAAAAATTAGCAAGATCCTTTACAGGCAGACATGGGAAGGGCAGGCAATGAAGACTGTGCTCTGCAGCACAACCTGATGTTCACATCATAGAAAATAGATGTTATCATAAAACAGAGGGAATGATGCATTTCATAATTTTGAAACCAGTTATTTCTCACCTCAGTGTGGTGATTTTTTTAACAGAAAAGTAAAAAAAAAAAAAAAAAAAAAAAAAAAAAAAAAAAAAAAAAAAAAAAAAAAAAAAAAAAAAGAGATTTCCCTATTAAAAAAAAAAAAAAAAAAAAAAAAAAGAAAAAAAAGACAAAAAAAATAAGAGAAATTCCTCTCAGTTTAGAGCACTAGCAGAAAAAGCGGAACTTGAGGAATGTTGACCTATCTGCCTTCTTGTTACTTTCCAAATCTACTGGCAGCAGATTCCTGGTAAACAGCAGTACAAGCAATACCAGCTTGTGTCTT
Organism: Chaetura pelagica; assembly: GCF_000747805.2. NCBI lineage: Eukaryota > Metazoa > Chordata > Aves > Apodiformes > Apodidae > Chaetura > Chaetura pelagica. Next base: position 2,009,180 of record NW_009954546.1, read on the forward strand.
TGGATGGCAGCAGCATTCTAAGGACATGACTCAACCCCAAATGCCCTGTTTTACTCAGATTTCACACAGCCCTGATGCCACTGGCCCTGATGCTGAGCTGAAGTCTGTAAGTTGATAACTGATTCAGCTGACCTTTAGTGTGTTATTTGTGAGGCATGATAGCAGGCCGTGTTACCTGAGACTCGGTAGAACAAGGAATCAGGACTTGTTCAGTTATCAAGTTTCTTCCCAAAGCAACAAAATGTTGTGTAGTGATTATCTGCAGCATCAACCTGCCAAATGAATCAGGTCAGAAGCAATCAAAAGACTCTTGACACGTTCTGTTCTACTTGCAGCATAAAATAAGTGTTAGTAATAAGATCTAAAGCAACGTCCCAAAAACAGTTCAGAGTACTACAAAACATTCTTAAAAAACAGAAAATATTACTAAAAAATGTTACTGAAAAGATGTTTTGTACAATTGTTACTCTTCCTGTGTTCAGATAACTGTTTTTATTTCTTGTCTTCCTCTGCTCAAATTATCATATTTTCTCCACTTCCATTTCACTTTTTACCTGGGGTTTACAGTATCTGAGGGATAAAAGGTCTCCTCAAAATTAGTTCTGATCTGAGTCTAAGAGGAAAATAATAGTAAGCTTTTAACATGTTTCAAGCAAACCTTGAAGAGATTTGTCCACTTATATTCGAACCCCTGGGTTTTGCAAGTTAGCTGTAGATCTGATAAAGAGCTCATTGTAAAATAAGCTCTAATAAAATAGGCTTATCCCAGCAGCTAGAAAATGTCAAAGTAAAAGCAGAGTTTGAAAGGCCTCTTTGCTTCAAACAAGTATAAATGTATATATATGTAACTTAATGTTTAATTGGAGCTTTTATGAGGCGTACATGATAGAAATGGTCCTAAAGTCTACATTTTTCAGAAACTATTTTCTGAAGAAAGTATTTCAGTGTATCATTTTTATATAGCCAGATTGTGTTATGTCTCGTTATGGCAGAATGGAGCTTTGCTTTCATACATTTTTAAAAGACCTTATAGTAAGCATAAAGAAGATACAATAATATTTGTATTGGCTCTCTAAATCAAAACAAGGTCCATAAAATTAATTCTTTGTAGCCTTTAAATCTCCTCCAGTCTCTGAGCTATAACATCACAGCGGATAAATGTGGGTGTCAAGCTACTTGAGCAGTTCCAAGTGAGCAATTTGTTTCTGTTAGCTTAGATCTTCTTAACTAAACAACTGCAAACATTTCCTGTATTTCACCATGGGTTGATTCAGCCGAGCAAACACATATGTTGCAATCTCTATTTTTTTTCCTTGTAGGAATAAATCACAGACCCTGAGACCAAATTCCCTCCTCTGTGTTAATATGGATCAAAAACAAGAAGGCCAAGACTTTAGTCTTTTAATCTCTCAGCAAAGCAGGCTAGTAGCTGAAGGAAAATCTTTCCCTCTGGTTTGGATTAATGTATTTTAGAAATTATGAACCTAGTAGCAGGAAGGAGACTATGAGCAAAGGGACACAAATTCTATTTTCAATGATGATGTAGTGTGATTGGGAAACTTCTACTCACACAAAAAATGAAGTGGGCTACAGACCTCGCTGTTTCCATGATGTAAAACTATCCTCATTTCCTCACCCAAGAAAATACAGCAAGGACAATAAATGTATTTATATTCTAAACCTCTGATGTACAGTAATTTTCCAGTTTCCATGGAGAGGAGCAGATGACCTAAGCAGATGAGCAAGCGATGTCAAGCAACAATTCTCAAACTAAAAAGTTGAAAATTGCTAAATGGATGTTAATGGCATCATCAGAAATGTTTGTGTTCCAGTATTCATCACCGAAACTAAAACTATTTCATGGGAAAGCCTGATTTCTTTAAAGACTCTCCAGGGTTTTTTAAATTATTATTACTTTAATTTTAGATGAGAATGCAGACGATTCTTGCTTGCCATTTGAGCTTTCCTTTCAAAGAGGACGGTAGCCTGTTCTTTTTGAAGCTGTTATAATGCAATATATGTTTATGGTGTTTGCAAAATTAAACTGGTCATTAAACTGACATGTTTAAGATCTATCAGGGTAGCATTCAGGGCTAGATGAGAAGACAAAGGTAGTAATCTTTTTGATTACTACAGTTAAGACTACAGTCTTAACTCCCATTGAGATAGTAGAGATATTGTTAACATACATACAGGTGTTGTAATTACAAGGTTAATCTCATCCTCCAGAGTTTGATTCAGCAATCCCTGCATAGACTTCCAGTGTGCTTTGAAAATAAAGTAATTTCTGCAATATAAATAAATAAAGTAATTTCTGCAATTTCTGCAGCTCCTCCAGAAGAAGATAACTAGGTTCTGTGTTAGACATCTCAGTTTCTATGTAAGTGTCTCAGAAACCGTGGACAATTAAAAAAAACACTTCTCTCTGTGGGCTGGTGAACAAATGCCTCACTCTCCATAAGCTAAGATGCCTGAAAGAGAAGTGCAGAGGTCTCATGCTGGTCATGTCTAGTTCCCAGTGTGCTGAATGATATCTACTCAACTTGGATCAACTGGAATTTACTGTTGGTCAGAGTCCAAACAGAGGATCCATTCCCTGTCATCAGAAATCCAACTGCTTTGCCAGCACCTCTCTATAAACCCCTCTAAGCAATGGGTTGTTATTCTATACATTTGCCAAAGGAAAGTTATTGGTGCAGGTCTGGCTTTTTTAACTTCCTCCCATGCCTCACTCAGCCTCCCAAACCCCTGCATGGATAGTTTTAGTCAGAATCTGCTCCTCAGTTTTATGGCTATACTGTAAAATTTTAGTTTTTTTTTTTTATTTATTATTATTATTATTTTATTTTCTGAAGGGGGTATTTTGGTATTTTTGTTTCCAAGAGCAGGTGTTTGTTTCCTTTCATGTTTATTTTTAAAATGCCATGTGAATGCCCAACAAAAAAATAAGACTGGTAGGAAAACATTACAACTCAGCCTGTATAAAGGGTTGTAAAATATGTGAGGGGAATAACCTGAATAAATTGTTTTTTGAAAATAACTTTTTCTCCTTGAGAGAAATTTATAAGCTTTGCATCCTTTAAGCAATGAGACAGTATGTTGCTCTATACAATTTCTACTTATAGTAAGATTTACCATGCAATATTTACTAAAAATTTTTCTTTTTTTTTTTTTTTTTCCGAAACTAGTATGAACATCCATGATGAGAAAAATAAAAAAAAAAATTGCTAAAAATATCCCAGTTATGAAAGCTTTCTTAAAAGAATGTTTAATTTACACACATTCATTTAGCACCATAATCTACACAGTTCTTTAACAGAAGAGAATTAAGGTGGATAAGGTTTAATGAGATGATGATATTTCTGTACTACATAAGTGCAAATGTGCACCATTAAGTGAAGGATATTAAATTATTGCCTTAATGATTTGTAACATTTAAAACTTAAAAATACTTCACGAACTCCCGATGTTAGAAAAGAATAATACTCAGGGTTACCTGATTTTAATTTCATTGTAAATAATAGTCCTTATCCTTGCTGTAGTCAGCCACAAGAGGGAGAAATTATATAAAAATAAGCCATCCAATTCATTTTACAAATTTGAAGTTTATAAAAAACCAAACCAAACCAAACCATTAACATTTATCTCTGCAATGTTGTAATTTAAATCATCCCATAAGTAAGATACTATACATAATCCTAACTTGCTGTGCCCTTCTATAAAAATGAAGCACTTTTTCTGAGGGCATGGTAATTTCACACTCACATGGTGCAGGATTTAACTCGATGTCCTACCAGCAGCATTGAGGCTTATGCTGCAAGAAACACAAGGACATACAAAATTATTTTATTTTCCTCTGGCAAATAAAGAAGGGATAGCAAAATATTTTAAAGAATAGAGTAGAAACTTTATTTGACTGCATCTTGGAAGGCAGAAGGGATTTACTTCTGCCTAAATATGCATACACTTAAATCACTCCGTTCTGTTAGTAGATAGAAATTGGAATAAAATACTGCAGAGCTGTAGGGTTTCAAGCTTTCTGTGGAAGAAATCTAGGTAATACCAAAAAAACTATTGCTTTTGCCCAACCAAAATGGGAGACTATAAACAAGTTGTCCTTTACTCTGCTGTCACCATCACAGACTTATTTAGTGTTCTGTTCTTGTTAAGACCTTCACTGGATCTCAGAGACTGAAAGGGTACAACATAAATCACTCCAGAGGAGTAGGAGTAGTCTTTTAGAAAAAGTTAAAACTCAGGACAATGAGAAAATGTCAGACAGAGGCAACAGGGGAATTTGCTGGAGAGGTTTGCCAGGGAGATCCGTGGTGTATGACCAGCCTCATGTTATTTGTCCATTGTAAAGCATCTCTGTTCACGTGTATTCAGTCGTGCTCCCTGTATCGAGATCCCAGCTATAACTCTGTAACTCAGAGGTAAGCTTCTCATCAGCTTTAGGGATACCAGACTCAGGACCAGATGACAGGTACTAATTATTATACTTTGTTATTAATTTCATGAAAACACTCTGAAGAGTGTCAGCCTGTAACATCTGTTGCAGGTTAAACACATTACAAATATAAAAAGTAAACATGCCAGCCTTTTCTTCTGAGGTCTGAAGAGTCATATAATTTTTACAGAAATAGTTACATGCCCTCTGACGCTCACTTTTAGACTGCACTTCTTGGCAATCCCTTTAATATCTGCAGCAGCAGTGGCCTAATGTGAAATTGCATCATTTGAGAGCAAAATCAGCTCTAAGAGCTTTCTTTCTAACAAATTCTGAAGTATTCCTGAGAGCAGGTATGAGAGAAAACCCTAGACTCATTTTTTTCTGTCACCTCCAAACCCACAGGTGCTCCACAGGTGGAGCAAGGATGTTGCCCTGCTGTACAAGTCTGTCTGTGACAGAGTAAACTGGGAGACAGATACAAATGGTTGTGTTTTAGACTTTCCATCATTGGTGGTTCCAGAGGAATATAGAATTCGGTCCATGACTGTGACTAAGCAGATTCTGCTTTCCCATGAAAGCCAGAAACTGAAAGGTTCTGACATATATTGCCTTACCACAAAATTTCCTCATTCGTCCAAAATACCAGAAAAAAATTCTGCTCTGATGTTAATTCAGACACTCTGACTTAGATGTCGTATTATTTCCTTGAAGATAAAGAAAAATATTTAAAAATACAAAAGCAGCATTGAGTAGTAAAATGCTCATTTTCAAGGAATGTGTCTTATCTGTGCCAACTCCAAAACTAACTCCAAAAAGGCAACATAGAGATAATAGGATAGCAAGGAGGAAGAAAATGTTTCTGTAGAAGAATAACACTGCACTAAAGAAAATTAAATGGATGATGGAATGACACAAGGTACTGTGGCCCTGGAGAAGACTGTAAGTCAAAATTTCAGATTTAAAACAGAAAGTGAGGTCATAGTGCCTATGCATTTTCAAATATATTTTCAAGAATTATTTGTATTCATTTTTTATGCTTTAGCAATTGTGTGAAAAGCATAACATGCTTTAAAATAAAATACCAACATGAAGTAAATTTTCAGCTTCACTATTTGCATAATGGCTACTTTAAAAATACTCCTATGCTATGGAAATCAAACTGTCAATGAGAGAAACAAGAGCATACAGGTTACATAAAACAGTTAAAATACAATGAGGAGGAAAGTAAAGAAAGTGAGCTGCTTTCAATAAAATAGTATTTAATAAGCTACTTACATTAATTACGAATGTGTTGCGAAGTTTGCAACTTGCAAACTAACTTTTGTTGTGCAAATGAGGAAAGAAAAATTTAAAGTGTTCATTGTGTGGTGACACAATGATATGTAAGAAAAAGAAGTAGCTTAATAAGAACAAAAATAACATCTATATCTCCAGCACATGACTTTTTGCCAAAATGCTTATATTGCTTTACTTTCTTTGTTACAGATGATATACAAGTCTTAAGGAAATCCATGCAGAAAGAGAGGTATGACTGTAATTGCTTCATCTGGGCCTCTTACATTTGTTATAAGAACTTCGAAAGGCTCACATAATTAGTGTTTGTAAATCATGTTAGTATAATCAGAGTGCAATTACAGAATTGCAAAGTGCTATTCTTATTATTACTATTATTATTATAATCACATCAACACTCCCATTAAAGGCATGTCAGCTCAAATTGTAATTCAATATTAGAGTTTCTGATATATAAGCAAATCAATGCAGTTTTTGCTCTTGCAGTTTATTATGAGACCAGAGATGGACAATGAAACAGCTGGTGAAACATTATGTTACATATTGGGATCTTCACTCATATTGAGTGGAACAGTGGTTGCCATTCGTGTACTCTCCTGGCAGAAAAATAGTTTTGTTACCCCCGTTTATGAAAAAAAGATGTCTAATCCACATTTATTTTGTATGTGCAAAAGCATTATTGCCATCTTATCAGCCCCACACTGTTTGTCTATGTGCAGTTGTGTAAACAGTTTATAGTAGACTATTAATTTTATATATAATTTTTTAAGAATGTAGAAGGTTGATGTGAGTGCCATATGACAGAAAGGGGGGAGGGGGGGGGAAGTTTTCTCTAGAACCTGGTCATAATTCTGCATTTTTCATTCCTTGATATTGAAAGAATGGACTATTTTAAGACTATGTATCTTTGTCCAGACTAGACTAACTATAATGGCAATATTTCAGCACATCTCTGTTTGTTTCTATCAGGAGTAGAAGCAAACACAATCAGATGGAAGTATCAGTGCTTGGAAGTACATGGAAGTATCAGTGCTTGAAGCACAGTTTATTTTTCATGTAGGTGTTACCTAAAGCAAGATCAGTTGTCTCTATATAATTTCTGACAGATGTTTTTCTCATTTGTTTTTAGAGCTGAGGTTGCTCAGCTTGGAGAAGAGAAAGTTCTGGTGAGACTTTAGAGCACCTTCCAGTATCTAGAGGGGGCCTACATGAAAGCTGGGAAGGGACTTTTTACAAGGGCTTGTAGTGAAAGGGCAGGGGGTAATGGATTAAAACTGGAAGAGAGGAGATTTAGGTTAGACATTATGAAGAAAGTCTTTAGTGTGAGGGCGGTGTTCTATCTATTTCAATACTTCATAATCAGTCTAATTTAAAAAGATGTACTTTATACTGAAACAGACTCTTCTTTGCTGCTATATAACTCTACTACTACTTCCCTCTATGTAGAGACGCTCTAAACTCTAGAGCATTTTCTAGAGAACAGCTGCTGTGGCCAATCATGATCCATCTGTCTACTGCATGTAGTGTCTTCTTTCCACCACTCTTTATTAAGCAACATCCTGGTTTTTGCCTCAGTGTGACAGCTAAATTCTGATGTTCTCTTCAAACACACCACCTTTTGGGCTCAATGTGGTTATTACTTCTAATATGCAAAATCTCTCAGATCCATCAAGGATTTAGGCTTTCTGGACTCAGAGGGAGTCTTGAAGAAACTCTCTGAAGTAATGTACATTGCTTTGAATTGCTTGTTCTTGATAAATTCATGATGAATACTGATCATCTCCTTATTCCTTTATGTTTTTATATGTCACTGGTTATGTGCTCTATCATTCTTCTCAGAACAGAAATTATGTACACACAATGCCTTTAAGAAAAATATTTCCTTTAGCTAAATAAAGATATATGTAGTTTTATGTCCAGACATTCTCAAACCTAATGACAGAAAGATTTGTTACATAGTTGTTCATATACATTCAATTTGATTGAGTAGTCTAACTTTTTCTGTCCCCTGGATATTATTCTGTTGATGCTTTTATGAAATGTAACAGCTTCCTATCATTTAATCAAACAACTGAAAGATGTTTTCAGTGAAGTCTTTTTCAGTAAAGCTTTTATTAAAAAATAAGCATCCTGGCTGTCTCTATCTGTTAATAATTTCCTTCCCTTTCTGACAGAAGACTTCTCCTTAATATTTTCTTTTTAGCTCATCAATAAATTAATTTCTTCTACTTTCATGGTCTTTGCTTTTTTGTGTGTGTTTTGTTTGTATTTATCTCCACATAGTAATGAAATACTTTCGCATTTATCTTGTCTTTTTTTCCAGGTACTACATGCTAGTTTATTCTTATGTTTAAGATTACCAGAGAGCTGATGAAACATAGGTTGATTTTTTTCTGAATTAGTCCTCAATTCTGCAATAATTTCTGTGTACATCTTTATTATTTTCTATGGAATTATCATTCTGCTTTAATGCCTTTTGCTATTTTTCTCAGTCTCTCCATTATCCTATCTACAAGTTTATTACAGTTTTCTGTTTCGTTTTTTGTTTGTTTGTTTGTTTGAATACTATTTTCCTGTTATTTGTCTTTCCTATCCTACATCTTATTCAGTTGTAATCTTTTCCAGTACATGTAAATGTTTTGAATCTCTCATTACCCGTAAGTTGTTGGTTTTTTTTTATGTCCAAGCCATTTACTTATCAAAAAAACCCTGTGGATTGTCTTTATCTTCTAAACGAATGGTGCTCTACATGAGAACCTCGGTGTTGTCTCTCACTCCTTCAGTCACTAGCAACAAACCTTCAGCAGTCTGCATCAGCAGGATGAACCTTGGGAGAAAGATATCTGTAACCCAAAGATACAGCAACATTTTTAATGACGTGATTAAATTATGTGGCACTGGTGGGTCAGCCCTCTTAAGATGAGCATGCCAGAAAGTTTCACTTCCCAACCTCAGTTCTCAGGAGAAATGAATACTTTCTCTTCTTCCAAAGAAATCTATCCAATCACAAAAAAAAAACAAACAGCAGTGAAAGATAAGGCACTCTCATGCCCTTCTATCAAAACAGAACATGCAGCAACATACAAATATATATGTCAACAGAGGTCAAGCCTGAACCTTGATCCAAGAATAAGATTTTAGCATGACATAATTTAAGCTCCTGATTCTATTAGTCTGTCTTTTAGATGACCTTTGTCACTTTTGAGCTGTGTAAGGTCTTTCTTAATATTGTCACAAAATAATAGAAAAATTGATTTAATGGGGTCCCTCTTGATGGGATCCCAACCTCTCACCTGATGCAAGATCATCGTCAGTGCTAACAAGGCCAGCTGTGTCTTTGTCTGCCTGAGCTTCAAAAACCTCCAAGGATGGAAATTTAGCAAGTTCTCTGTGAAATGCATTTCACTGCTGCCATACCCACTGCTTGTGAGGATAATTTTCCTCCTGTCTAACTTGAGCATACTAAGCCACACTTTTTTTGCTGTTTGATATTTTACTACCTGGCCCAAGACAGAGCTTGGCTCTGTTGTCTCTGTAACTGCTTTTCAGGTATCTGCATGTTCCTGCACACACTGGTTGTGACTGGAATGTGTATCTTTTCTCTCTCTCACTGGTACTGCATCCTTACAGGCAATCAGGACACCACTGCTGATTATGATCTCAAGCTTACCTCCTTAAGAGTGGAACATTATCATCAGAAGATGTCCAGAACAACTTCCTTTTTGTAGGGTGATTAGCTCCTTTATTACCTGAGTAACTTAGGACTGTCTGAACCAGATCACACTGTGCTGCAGGAAGCATGCAAGAGAGCCTAGATAGATAAAAGGTTGGAAGGCAGGCACATACCTGGGTTTCAGGACAGAGAAAAGATGCTGATTTATTTTATTTACTAGCATGGATATAGTCAAGGATACCTGGATCTTTGATCCATGCAAGCAGTTGGGGATTAGCATACATTAAATCACCTTGAGTGAAAAGAAATGTTTTTGGCAGAACAAATTCTCACAAACAAAATGTGCTCTGTATGAGATGCTTCTGGCACTCTTCTCATGTTTAAAGCAAATCAAACATTAAAATACTGTAGTATCAATTACAAAACTTTGGAGTCAATAACTGCTACTACTTGCAGCAACTGTTTAATCATAGAATTATTAAGACATTTCCTATGTCTGCTTAGACAGCCAAAATAAAAATAATCAGGCATGATCCAGTGAAACTGCTCATTATACTGTGATAAAATTAATAACTGAGCTATATGGCCACTGGCTTGTGGTCACCTTTGAGGGGTATGCATACAAGATAATCCCAAAGTAAAAATGAACAGTGAGGAATTATCAAGTCACAAAATCCTAATGTGACATTAATTTTGTGATGTATGTACTAAAGCCTTTTATGTTATTGTTTATCAGAAATCTTAAGAAAATCAGACATCTCTTTAAGAAAGTAAGAGTCCCTTTAAGGGAAACTGATACAGCTTCTTACTCTTTAAATCACTGAAATACATGGATGACTAAATGTTTAAGTCAATGGGGGCGGTTCATTTTCTCTTCTCCACAAAATCATGCTCCTATGAAGTTAAAAAGGACAAAATCCAAATAAAATTATGATATTGCTGATACAGTCACTGATGCAGACATACACAATTTGATAAGTTATTAGGGAATGGGAAGGACAATTTGCTTACTGGTTTCTGTGTTACCTATAACTGAGGAAGATAACAGGGGAAAAAAAAAAAAAAGCTACTACCCACAAATACTCTGGTCCTCACAGCTCATTGAGCATCTATTTCAAAACGAACTTAGTTTTCAAGAAAAACATACATAAAATGTTACATTACATAAGGAATGAGGTGGAAAAAAAAAAAAAAATGGCTAAAACTCATATATAGCCATTATGTTAGCTGATGGTACATCAGTGGGCAAAATAACAAGTTAAAATCCAAAATCTACACAGAAATTTAGTATCTCCAATGTCTGCTCACATCATTAGACTTTTTAAATGAGACAGGAACCATAATTTAAAATATTACAAAGATTAGTAATACACACTAGACTGGAGTGTTGACTTGATTTCATTAAGCAAAACCAAGAGCTTTTTCAAAATGCTGATATTCAGATGTCGTTCAAAATTGATATGTCAGTATTTTTAAGGTCAAGATTATCATCTCTCTTTGAACTTCCTTACCATCTAGCTCCACTGGAGATGAACCCAAGGGATTTCAAAATAATATCTAGCAAAAAGTGGTGCAGTAGGAAAGTACATTTAGAATTCTAACCAACTCATATGGGTCACCTTCAGGGAAGCTGATTAAGATGAGCACCAGATTTTACCTAGGAGAAGCATTTCTCTTTATTTAAAAAAAACATTAATGTATGACTAACCATCAAAATAAATATCTAGGACTGTGAATTTTGTTCTTAACTCAGTTATCTCCTTGCAATACACTTTAGAAATTCAACTGACAAATATATTTTGGCCAAAGGCAAATATGAAATAGAATAACTATAACTGATTTGCTAGAAAATATGAAGATAAATATTTTCGTATTTGCAAATCAAACACAAATTTTTAATGAAGTAAATATTGAAATAAAAGTTTACTTTTATATAAAATATTCAACCTTTTAAAAAAATTATTTAATCATAACCATTTTGCAATCATAGAATTGTAGAATCATTAAAGGTTGGAAAAGACTGAAGACCAAGTTTACTCAGCACTGCCAAGGTCTCCACTAAACCATGAACCTCAACAGTACATCGACATGGCTTTTAAATTCTTCCAGAGATAGGGACTCTACCACTGCTCTGGGAAGCCTACGCCAGGGCCTGACAACCCTTTTGGGAAAGAAATTGTTCCTAATACCCAACACAAACCTTCCCTAGCATAACTTGAGCCCATTTTCTTTTGTCCCATCCCTTGTTCCTGGGGAGCAGAGCCCGACCCCCTTGGCTCCAACCTCATCTCAGGCAGCTGCAGATCCAGAAGGTCTCCCCTCAGCCTCCTGTTCTCCAGGCTGAACACTCCCAGCTTCCTCAGCTGCTCCTTCCAAGACTCATGCCGTAGAAACTTTAAAGTGATAAAACTGGAGAGGGTGCGGGGATGTGATAGTTATTTTTTTTAAATAACAAATTCCCTTAAAAATAAAGAGGAGAGGAGAATGATATAACATCAGCAAAGCCAGGGAATAAGAACACACAGGCAAATAATCAAATTGTTTAAGCTAATTTCCATATGGATATTGTTAGATTGGCATCAAACTGTGCTTAGTTCTGCCATTTGATTTTGAAGTGATTTATTGTGTTAATCTGTCTCTATATGAAACAAAGAAACAAATAGAAAACTGGTTCTGCCAAAATGAATGGCAATTGGGATCAATATAATTATATTGGTTTAGAATCAGATCCTAGATTCCAGTGGTGCCAGTTTCCTGTATAAATAAGCTATTTTATGGTTTTGTGGAAGTATGAGTTGCAGGCTGCTGTTGTGATGTGAGCTTCTTTAACAATCTGATTTATGTCTACCTCTTAAGATTTGTGATCTGTCAGTCATCTGAAAAAAACATCCAAGACTTCTCAGAGGTCCAGGGATTATTAGTAAACTACTAGAACACCTGGTTCCTCACTCCTCCCACACCCTTATTTCCAACAGAACACAACAACAACAAAAAGCTTCTTTTCATAGGATACCACCTTAATTTTAAAAAAAATACCCCAGTTCTGTCAAGTTTTACAAACTGACCATGTTTATTACTTAACTGATGAACATAATATCTAGAGAAGAGCTACAGTGCTTGAAGTCCTCTAGCTGAGTTCAGAAAATTATTCTATTTTACTGTATTTTGTAACTATTATGATTTTTTTTTTTTTTTTTTACAGAGTAGTTAACACTCATGAAAGGTGCCAGGTTGACAGTACTGGAAATGAGAAGCTTTCAGTTTAATCTAGAGAAGAGCTGGAGGGAATGAAGAAACAAAGCTGTCTTCCCAGAGAGAGCCAGATGTGTCTCTGCTCCTCATTCTTGTCTCTAGGGAGAGTAATTCAGCATGGGGGAAGTCTCCCCACCACTGCTTTCAGTATTCACACCAAACTGTTTTGTTTTTTTTTCTCAATTTTGCAGCTGTGAGAAGAACAATCGTGCGGTTAGGTTCTAGTCTCTCTTTAAAAATCATCAAAGCTAAAAAATGTAGGGAATTACATATATTTGCTGGATTTTGTCTAGATTTTTTCATCAATAATTTGTAGTTGTTCCAATCTATTAAGGCTACTGTCTAAACCAATGTAATACTGATTCCTTCCCTTGAATAATTATCTTCAGGTATAGTCACCCCTCAAAAAAAGTGCAAAGATAATTTCAGACATAGATAATACAAATATATGGTCATTTAGCTACATAAAGGGAAAAATATTTAGAAAGCATCCACAGTAGAAAAATGTAAAATAATAAAGAGAGAAAATAGAAAGTACATACTTGGAAACCTTGTAATCTATTTTCAGCTAATTTCTCACTCACCATCTTAAATTAGCACCTTTATCTTAGAGTACAAATATCATTCTAGGCTAAACACAGAAGTTATTTTTAATAGCTTTAAGTCTTTACCTATGCAGAGCACAACCAGCAAAGAGGTTTTTTTCCATTATCCCATGGTACTGGTGAATTTATGAGTCAGAATTCACAGATTTTATTTGGTTAATGTTAGGCTGGCAATCTAAAAGGTGGTACAAGTTATACCACCTTTCCCATTTATTTAGATTGCTGCTTCCCGTGGTCCCAGTGAGGTGATCCAGGTAAGGATGAAGCTGGTTACGAGAAACAGAACTGTGTAAACAAATTATCATTGATGCCAAGGTTAGAATTCTCCTTTTGTAATCACAGTGCTAAGAATCTCTCTGCTGATTCTTTTCTTGTTTCATAAGAAAATGTATTTCTGGAAGCACTCAAGTAGACTTGTGGCAACTAGGCTAGTTAATTACTTGGGAGCTAGAGCTGACTTGCAAGGAATTCCTTTTTCTCTGTGTTCATACATTGTGGTGAAATTTGATCCATAACTTCAACATTTTCCTCTTATTTCTCTGTTCTTCTATCAAAAAGATACCAAATTTGAAGAGCTGATTGCCTTCCACTATGTCTATATATACAAAAATCAAAGACAGAACAATTACTGTTGAAGGGGAAAGTAGAAGAGTTGTTACATGGTCTCTTCACATGTGAAATACAACCAAATCCATCCCTGGGGTGGAGTGTCAGTAAGCATCAGTGCTCCTAGTGCTGAGGCAACAAAGACTCACCCCTCAGCTGCACAACATGCAGACTGTTTGTTCAGTGGGAAGTCCCCCACCACAGTTAACAAAACTGGTACCAAGAGCTCTGCAATTATAGGGTGGTTACTCTCCTTGAGTGCTGACCGCAGCTCTTCTTTCAGCACCATGGAGCAGTGACATCCTCAGCCTGACAGCACAGATGGGTGTTCTCTTGTGGATGGGGCTCTTGAGTAGGCCCTGCTGGAGGAGCACCTTTCCATGATGTCACATGTACTGCAATGTAAGCAGGTTGGAAATCAATTATGAGAGACTGCAAATCACCTGCATTCTTTAGCATATATACAAGCTTTATTTCCAAAAGGCATTATATTGTCTCCTAGATTACATTTGCACAAAAAAATATGACACCAACAAAAATTCTGCTTTATTAATCCCTCTATAGAGATAACAACACAGGCAGTAGAGATGGAGAGAAACCTCAGTTGCTTAAAATAATAATGAAAAAATTAATATTCAGTAAGTGAATTTAAATAAATAAAACAATATGTAAAGACCCTATTGTGATTAGATCACATATCATTTCTGCACTTTAATCTGCACTTTAAACTGCAGAGTTACTTTTGTTTCTTCGCTGGTGTTTTTCCCCTTAGGTGTTTAAATTATACCTGATTCTTTTCATATAAGAACCTCAAAGCATAAATGCAAGATCACAACAACTTTGTTATGCAGGGAACTATTAGTCACATACATTTTGTCACAAGCCAATCTTTGTATAAAAATATACCTGTACATAATTAAGAATATATATATATATATATATATGAAATTTTAAATAAGGAATTAAAAATTTGGACAAGCTCTGTGGAACTGAAGTTCGAAGTTAGTTACCTTGGAGTGACACAACTGTAATCTCACTGTATACTTTCCTTCTTATATTCACTACAATTTCTGTTTCCAGTGATTCACTTGGAAGTATTATGGGTACTTGGTACTCTATTTAAATTCTGTATAATGGTTAAAATGAGATCTGGAGGGAAGGTGTCAGAGAAGAGCCTTTAAATAGCCATATGGATGTACATATGTTCCCAGCTGCAGGCAGAGGTACAAGATGATACAGACTGTCTGGAACTCAGAAAAAATGGGAGTCTGGGGAAAAGAGCAGGCTGGGTACTTGATATAACTAAGCAGACATCATTCCATTCATGATGAGTGCTTGTATTCCTCACAGTAGACATATAGTTGAACAGTGTTGTTCAGAAACAGAGAAACTGCAACAGGAGATTTTTTTGGAGTAAACAGCAGTACAGGACTGTGGTAACAGACAAACATGCTTCTTCTGTAAGTAGAGTTTAACGTCATAAAAATTATTGCAGGCTTAAGAAACCATGTATGGTAGCATTGACATAAAATTTTTAAAAAAGAAGAAATACAAGGTGGTGATGCATATGCACAGCATGCATCTCATAGTGATGATTTCTTCCTAGTTAATCAAGCAGGTAAAAGATGAAGAAAGCATAGCTTTAATCTTTATTTTCTGTTCAATCTTTTTTATTTTGGTAATTACTGCTTTAGTGTATATGTTGTATACCATTTTTATTGGGGATGTTTTCTCTATTGTGATATTGGAATGGTGGAATTCTATGGTGCAATTCTAAAATGTTATATTTAAATCACTGCTCCCGTGAGACCAGCTTCCAAAAGCAACTCTGTGGGAGCAACCATTCCAGCGTTACTGAAACAGCAGGAGTTGCAATCTCACAAACATATTTTTAACATTTCCTCTTGAGGAACTAAGACATCTTGTTGTTCCAATGGCCTGAGCATCATCTTTGTGTGCAACATGTGGCACAGGTCACTAAGGGTTACCAGTTCTCCAACCCTCACACAGAAACAAATGGGCCAGATCTGAACCTGGCATCATTCACTGTAGCTCCTTAAAAAAAAAAAAAAATAAATTAGTGAAGACACTGTATTTTTAAGCTATCTGAAGACCAAGTTTAATTTGTTGAATCTAACTATAGAATCTAACTTCAATGTTAGTTAAACACAGCCCTTACCAGAGAAGGTTTATTCATAAGATCTTCTGAGCTTTATAGGCTATAATCTTAAGTAAAGCTAAATACAAGGGTGATTTTTATCTCCCACATTCTTTTAATTAAACATGGCTCATAAGCTGCCACCATTAATAATAAATCACCATTAAAAAAATCTCTGTAACATTAAACAAATCTTTGGTTCTATGTTTTTTCCTTTATGTCATGTTTGATAAATTTTGCGAGGGTATTAAAGTTTATGATTTAACTAGAGACAAAGACCCAGATGCAAAATACAATAGGAAGTTGTACTATTTCTTGCTATATGATTTAGAAAAGATTTAGTATTATAAATAAAATACAGTTGCAAAGGGCATGCTGATTTCAAGACATATGCTGAGCTTCTTACAACATGCCATTTCTGTGGAACAGACAGATAAATTCTGGTTCAAATCAAGCCAAATCCCTCAATGTTTAACTATGGATTATTTCATCTGACATTCTGCATACCTCTGGCCTGCATCAATCAATTCTGCATCAATCCCACTACCCTTCATCATCAACCATTGATTATCATCACCCATCAATAGGGAAATTAGTCACAGTTTTGAGAGTGGAATTTCCCCCTTTTATCTGCTAGCCACCGTTTCTTGCTATGGTTCTGACTAAGCAAAAGAGTCTCCTGTTGCATCCAGTGCCCTCTTGACAGGCTAACAAATAGCAGATGTCACCTTTCTCAATCTCGTTTTGTTAAAGTAGTTAATCTAAACTCCTACACTTTCCATTTGGTAGATCTCAAAGTGGTTTGTTCCTTTTTTTATTTCATCACCAGTTTAGAACTTCCTTTGTAAACTATAAACACAAGAACTCCACACAATATACTATCACCTGTTCCAATTCTGCCACACCTGGAGGTCGTATAACTACAGTTATCTGGTTATTACTGCACCTCGTTATTGTAAAAAAAAAATTGCCACAAGCTGGCAGGTAATGCTAGAGACAGAAAAAACAGGTAATGCCATAGACAGAAATTTGTTTTTTACTCTTCCTACTGGTATCTAGCTCAAATGCACCTCACCAGCTAACTAAGTCTGTTCACTCTGCTGGTTAGGTTGGCCCTAATGAGCTAACTCACCTTTATTGGGAGTTTTCCCTGAGGCAATTCCATTTGCAAGCAATGAACATGAAATGAGTAGATTGAATGTTGGCATATCCAGTGATAATTTTCTATTAACAAACACTTAAAAGTTATTGATTAGCAAATTCACCACCCATTTAACATGATTTAAAGGTATTTGCAATTTTTTCTCATATTACCTCCTCATCTGATACAAGTTAAATGCCACACCAAAGTCTAAATATATTATATATACTGCTTCATTTATCAACCAAATTTTTAATCTTATCAAATAATTAAATCTAAACTATTTGAAAAAAAAAAAAAACTGTTTTCCATGAATACACATTGGCTGTCATGAATTACAGTCCTCTCTTTCTGATTCTTTATTAACGGAAATTACATTGTCTGAGTTTGATGCTCGGTAACTGGCTTATAATTAATTGGACTATTCAGCTCAACTTTTCTGAATAAAAGTACCACAATAGCACTCTTTCAGAACTCTAGATTTCTCTAGAATTTTAGATTTTCTTAAAAGTGGCTATTCATTCCTTTATTATTTATTTCAGTCACCTACTCAAATATTCCTGGATGTACTTTATTTTAGTAGCCAGTTTAAATGTCTTTATTTCAGGTAGATTATGGAGCTGGTGATCAGCCTCACATCATACAGGCATCTAATTCTCTGCAGTGATAATGTCAAAAAACATACTTACTTTGTAATTTCTTTCTATTGTGTTTTGTTTTTTTTTATTTCATGCTTTTGAGTTCTGTTTCCCACCATCACTGAATGAGGTGGTTCTGTAACAGAGGTTATATTTTTTCTTGATAGTGAATTAAATGTTTTCTAAAAATCAATTGAACTGATACTTTTCTTTCTATCCTCTCTTGCCATCAATTTCATATGGAATCTTTATGTTTGTGTGTGTCTTCATTCAACGGCAAATAACATAATCACAAAGTTTTAGTTATCCAGTTGAATATTCCAATTTCTGAATATTTTTGCCAGGTTTTGCAGATGCTTAACTGGGAAGTGCCATTTTTGTGAGAAACTTGAGTTCACTACTTTTTCATTTCATCAGTGGTCTGTGTTACTTCTTCCTATGGAGAGAAACTGTTTGTAGGAGTATTCAGGCAGTAATGAGATCCTCATGCTATCAGACCTAGGAAGGGCATGTCATGTGACTTGCAAGTGTTTCTCCCATTTCTGTATATTTTAGTCAGAGAAATTGTTCGAATTATGATGAGATGTAAAAATTCAAGACATTTAATAGCATTTAAACTCAGGAGCTGCAAATGCACAATTCATCGTTAAAGCTCTTGTAATAGTCTCTTCCTTCTGTTGAAAGAAGGATAATTTATCTCATGTGTTAAATGGAAACACTACGTAAACATGCAGTTACTATAACAACTGCATCATAAATTCACACCCTGATTTACCCTAGTAAGGCCCTTATTAACCACCTTTTGTTATAGTAGACTGGAGATGATGATTGTATTTTCAAATGCCTGAAATGTGTAGCTATTCACAGACCATGCATGATGATATGCAAGGACATTGATTCAGCATATGAAAAAAACCATATGTATGTCTCTTTCTGCACTCATCTTCACTGTTTGCTGCAAATAGAGCTTCCTACCTCACCATCTTCCTTTTTTATGTCATTAAATCCTTGCCATGTTAAAAGCCATTAACAATTTTTTTTTTTTTTATCTACTGTGTGTGACAGCCATTTTTTTGCACTTGTATACCACTTGTTTTAGCTGGTTGAGTGGTTTTTCTGATATGAAGTTTGGTTTCCTCCATGGAACTCCTACAACAGCTTTGTCCTTCTTTCGAGCCAGCACCGCTGGGCTACAGTCTTTGTTTTACCCAGATCATTCTGATTGCATCTTTCTCCTCTCTACATGTTGTCTCCTTCTTGTTGCTACTGTCTACATTTTGACCTCTCAAATTTTTTGTGAACCTGCTTTCCATCACTCTGTTGTGGTAGTTTATGTAAGAGAAAGGATGGGTGATTGCTGCAGAGAGATAGAAGCTGTCCTGGCAAAGGGAAGGGCCTTAACCAGAGGAGCTTATCACAATCGACCATAAAATATGCTATCTCAGGCACTTGAAGCTGAAGGAGTAGCAGCTCTCACTTTTCTTTTCCTCTCTGAGTCTTTTCTAGATACAGCCGTTGTAGACCAGGCTCAGCAGCTGCTTCTGACGCATGGACAGCCTTCCTCAGAGAGCAGGGGAGCCAAGTGTTTGGGACAAAACTTCTTGTGAGGCATCCTAACTGAAGAATTGGATGTCAACAGGGGAATATGTACAGGAAGCATAATTTCTCTCATGTCCTTATCTCACCTAGAAAGATATTTTTTGGAAGATCCTATTTTTGAAGGTTTGAGTTAAGCTGATGGCTTATATGAGCATAGGGAGAAAAGTTTAGGGTTTTTTTATTTCAAAAGGATCTTGGCTCAACAGGGTGGTAGATTCAGTAACTCAGATACTCTAAAGAACAAGGTTACTCTCTCTGTATTCAGGCATACTGAGTGGAGAAAAAAAAATGTCATCCAGCAAGCCTGGCCAAATTCTGTTTTCACTCAATCTGTCATCCCTACCCAAATGCTGCTCCTAAGGTCCAGCCTCACTTCTCACTTCCTTGTGCCTGTTCTCCCCACACACTATGGTATTCCTTCCCCTCTGACACAGTGTTTGCCTCTTCACAGTTCACCCTTGCATTTTCTGCTATTCAGTCTCCCATCCTTCCCTCGAGCATTTTTATGTGTATTTATTTTTGTGTTCTAATTCTCCAGTTGTGTTTATTTTCTGGTGTGCTCAGTTTATAGTTCCCCAGAATAGGAGTCCTTCAACAAAGGTGAGTTGTAGCATGCCACAAACAAATGCTACAGCCTTTCAAGAGCCACCCATAACCTGATTTCAGCAAAGCATTGAAGGCTCACAGCTACTACATAAGCCTTCTCCTGTTTGTCATTAATAGAAACACATATCCTCAGAAAGTCTCTGTCTACCCACTCCTTTTATGCAACCTAACTCCCTACTTTTATTTTCACTTTCCCAAAAGGATAGGAAAAATACACTTAAAATGTAATAATAATATTCAGTAGTAATAATAAGCAATATAACAATTTGAAGCATGAAACAGATCTGAGCAAACAGAAATGGTTGGTCAACTTTTTTAGACACTTTTTCTGATGGAGGACAAAATCTTGGGATCTGGGTTATTATCTATACTCTATTCTGCTTTTTATACCAACTCAAACCAGTATTTTGATTTTGGTTTTGAAAGTTCTCAGCCTCCACTATAGTTAAACAGTAGATTTATCCTTTTCTTTTTCACTAGTCTTGTGACAACCACAATTTTTGAGGGCAGGAATTATTCCAGCACAGGTCAAAACTAGAACAATTACCTATTATTCTTAAAAAATCTGAAGTTGTTATAATATGGATTAAATCACTAATCAACTTTCATACAGTATTCTAGTATCATAGAGTGGTTACAATCAGCATGGTAAACTTCCTCCTAATTGCACAATTCAGGGTGTTCTCAATAGTGAATTGTTTAACCCTCAATGGAATGACAGTATCTTATGTATAAACACATAAGGTTCCCCAGTTGTGTCGGTTATAAGCATAAGGCTGATATGAGAAATAGGTATGATTCTTCCCTACAACTCTTTCTGCTAGTACTGTGCACTTGCTCTGGTATCCTTGCCAGTTAACTGTGTCAATACTGCGAAATTAAATGAGCCAAGGGAATTATGAAGGGCACAGGTTGGAATCTCTTTTCCAAATTCCCTAATCCCCAAAAGAAAAACCTCATCCATGATAACTGCTGGGAAAAATAAAATGCCTATCCCTTTCTATTTTACAAGCTGTCCTTGAGCACTGGTTGGAAAAGCACTAACTGGCACAGGCTGAAACCACACTGGTGTCGTAATTATTTTTAGTTTACATCACTGAAACATAAACACAGATTTTCTCTGATATATCTATGGCTACAGAAACACTCATTTTGGAAACAAACAAGGCAAAACAAAACAAAATAAAAACCAAACAACAAACTAAATAAACACCAACCAAACAAAAAATAAGAAGTATTAAAGAGATTTTGCTGGAAAAATTAAAAAGTGTCTCATTTGTCATTCAGGTCTCAAATCAGGAGAACTGGCCTTACTTGGTATCAGCAGGACTTAACAGTTTTTTCAAACTATATAGCTTTTTCAGGTAATGTTAACTAGACATGGGTGAACCCTCAATCTTTCTTCTTCCCATTCTTAAAGAAATTGCCATCCTGAGGGTTATACATTTAGGTACCCTTTATATCACCCAGAAGGTGTTTCTCTTTCTTCCTGTTTAATTGGAGCATCCTTATAACAGAATAATAGAATGATGAAAGTTGAAAGGAACATTAAATATCTTCAGGTTCCAACCTACCTGTTACAAGCAGGAACATCTCACACTAGAACAGGCTGCACAAAGCCTCATCCAACTTGAGAGGAGGCTTCCACAACCTCCCTAGGCAACCTATTTAAGTACCTTACTACCCTCATGATGAAGAATTTCTTCCTGGTGTCTAACCTAAATCTTTCTTCTCTCAGTTTAAAACCATTACCCCTTGTCCTATCACTACTCACCTTTGCAAAAACTTCCTCCCCAGCTTTTCTGGAGCCCCTTCAGGTACTGGAAGGGGCTCTGAAGTCTCCTTGAAGCCTTCTGTCTTCCAGGCTGAACAGCCCGAGGTCTCTCAGCCTGTCTCCAGAGCAGAGATGCTCCAGCCCTCTGATCATCTTTGTGTCCCTTCTCTGGACCACCTCCAACAGCTCCATGTCTTTCCTGTGATGAAGACTTCAGAGGTAATGTGAAAAGCTGCTTGAATGCCTTCAGTGTTGTGGAGAGTTCCTATTTTCCAGTTTTCCTAGGCAGCTGAACTTCAGCAAATCCCATAAGTTTGGCCACTTATCCATTTTTCTTGGTCTGCTTTTACATTTCCACATCCTTTTATATTGCCATGATTTGACAATATGTAATTATTTTATTTCTTTTTCATGCATAATAACCTGCAGGCAGCAGCTTTGCATGTAATAAATTATTCTTTCCAAGGGAGACTTGGACAAAGCAGACTTTTTGGCAATATTCATAGCCTGTAAAAAAGAATTACACAACAAACAAACACTTATTCCAGATCTAATTGCCTATTCATACAGTTCAACAGACTGACAAGTTAACTGTACTGGTGCCTTCTGGTGACTTGGAAGAACACAACACTCTGTGTCCTCTCAGAATTTGTTGCCTTCTTCTCTTTAAATGGATGTATCATGTGTCCATGTTCATCTTTTGAAAGTGGGGGACTGCAGGAGTGCCCTCTGTGAGAAGAGGTTGAGGTTTCTTCCTATCACAATCTATATTAATTGGCAATAAATTCATTTTCCCAAGTAGAGAATGTTTTGCCTCTGATGGCTACTGGTAAGTCTCCGTGCCTCTCAACCGCTGAGCTTTTCTACTCTATTTTTGCTGCAGTCCCACTGAAAAGGGGAGGAATGAGCAGCTGGGTGTGTTTCTGGCTGTTTGCCAAGGCTAATCCACCACAGCAGACTTAAGGGGGAGTCCTTGAAAGCAGAATGGATGCCTTTCCCTCTTTCAGAGGTTAAAAGTTAGTCCAGTTCAAATTTAAACTCCTCCAGGTTCCCTGAAACTCAAATCCCTAGACAGTTCAAGTGGAAAAAACAAGCAAAGAAGTATCTTGTTTAAAGATACATACAGCTGTACACTCTTGAAAAAAACATATGCTTGTTTTATATCATGTGTTTTAAGCAACAGAACTTACCTTCGTTTAACTTCTAGAAAGAAAGACCATTTTGATTCTGTCATTAAGCAATTTGAAAACAAAATCTAGCTGTTGATACAGACAAAGAAAAAGCTAAGCAGCCTCCTGCTAAACATGAGGAAGGAACAAAGTGGCCAAACAAACAACAAATGCAACCAACTCGGCCATTTCCTGGATTGTTCCACTGTGAACAACTTGCCCCTAGGCTTCCAGTAATTACATTGAGTATAATCTGGTAATATTTCCTTTAACTGAATACCAAAGTAAGCAAGAGCAAAGTCATATAAACCACACAATGCGTAAGAGTAACTGGTTAATAGTACAAAGAAATCTTGTCTTCTGTTCATAATCAAAATGAGGATACATTATTAGCTTGACATGATAGAAGATATGACAATTATTTAGGAGCTGAAGCTCCTATAGGCTTTACATTGGATTTTTTTTAAAGTAAAACTGTGTCTCGATTTTCAGTCAAAACATATCAATCTGTACATTCAGATAAACTGAAACAATTTGTGAATTCATTATAATTTCAGCTAATTTTCTGAATAACAGGGAAGAAGAAGAAAAAAAAGTCCTTCACTGATATTTCCCCATAGAAGAATACATATTTTCAGCTTACAATAGTATATAATTGCTAGTGCAACTCACTTAAAACAAAAATATTCTCAAATATTTTAATCTAGTTCTTCTAATAAATGTCCTATTATGCATGTTTTGTTTCCTGCACTTTCAATCACTTTCTAACTGAGGACTGTGAGAAAACTGGTATTTTATCTGGATTTTTTCCAGATGTTTTATTTGTTTTTTTATACTACTTATATGAATGATACACAGCAACACAAAAGTCAATTTAATCTTGCCTAATGCAAAATGTAATTAAATTCTTGGATCAGAAGCTTGCTGCATTTGTTATTTTCACCTTTTACTGCATTTGTGAAAAGATAAATACATTTCAAACAAAATTTAAATAGGTGTCTGTTTCTCAATCATATGTAAAAAGATTCAGTTCATTTAAAAGCCAGTCATCCTTCCCTTCCTTTTGGAAAAAAATGTTAGTAATTAAATAGTAGGGAACATTTATTACAGTGGTGTAAATCAGTGAATCTCCACTCATACCAACAGAATGATGCTGATTAACTGTAAAGAAATCTCCAGAATTAGGTTTCCACACCCAAGAGTGACAGGCTTTTGTAGGAAAAGACAGTTTCCCTGCCTGCTGCAGATATGGAGTCTTATACATGCATAAAACATAAAAACACACATCGGTGTGCCAACAGGTTTTTAATTATTTATCTAATTCAGAACACAAAGTGTGATAACATTCCTGAAGTTGCTTTTTCATTTGTTATGCAGGTTTGCTTAATGAATGTTCAGCATTTGTTTGCTAAGCATGAATGTAAAATGGAGCAAAATAAGATCCTTGTCAAGGACCATTTAAATGGTAATGCTAATGTTGCAAAAGTTGGTAGTCTGTGTCCTTTCTAAATGACTTATTCCTACTTTCCCTGCATAACCTGCTTGCAAAGCTGATTGATTTAGCACCTGTGGTTTTGGACTAAGCGAGATTTTTCATAACATCTGTGTATTTTAAGAGGTGCATACATTAAAGGTGTGCTTGCACCAGTGTGCGCATACAGGGAGTGGTCTTTTATAATTCAGGAGCTCTGCTGAGTTTTGTTGCCTGCGTTTCAGAGATTTTTTTTTAAATTATTATTATTATTTTTTAACAAGTATGACATAGGACTAAAGAGTCTTCAAACCTTTGAGTTTTGGCAATCACTTTACCAATCCATGGGTCCCTTAGCTATTCATTGTTATGCATAGATGTATCAACTGCAATGTTGGGAATTTAAGTTGATCATAGAAAGGGCTGAGTTGGAAAGAACCTTAAAGATCATCTAGTTCCAAACCCCCTGCATGGACAGGGATGCCTCTCACTGGATCAGGTTACTCAGAGACCAATTCAACCTGCCCTCCAACACTAAAAGGGATGGGGCAGCCACAGGTTCCCTGGGCAACCTATTTCAGTGTCTCACCACTCTCATAGCGAAGAATTTCCTCCTAATGTCTAACCTAAATCTCCCTTCTGCCCGTTTTAATCCATTGCCCTTTGTCCTCTCTCTAAAATCCTTTACAAAAAGTCCCTCCCCAGCTTTCCTGTAGCCCCTTCAGATACTGGAAAGCTCCTCCCTGGAGACTTCTTTTCTCCAGGCTGAACAACCCCAACTCTCTCAGCCTGTCTTCATAGCAGAGGTGCTTCAGCTCTTTGATCATCTTCATGGCCTCCTCTGGACTCAGTGCAGGAGCTCCATGTCCTTCTTATATTGGGGAGTCCAGAAATGGACTCAGTATTCCAGGTGGGATGTCATGAGAGCAGAGGGGCAGAATCACCTCCCCACCTTGCTGGCCACGAATCTTTTGATGATGCCCAGGACACAGTTGGTTTCTGGGCTGCCAAAGCACTTTGCCAATTCATGGTGAGCTTCCCATCAACCAACATCCACAAGTCTGCTTCAAATCCATTCTCCAAACAATCTGTATTTGTGCTTGGGATTGCCCCAGCCCAGGCACAGGACCTTGTACTTGGGCTTGTTAAACATCATCTCCAGCCTGTCAAGGTCCTTCTGCATGGCTTCCTTTCCCTCCAGCATGTGGATCACACCACACAACAAACTTGTTGAGGGTGCACTCAGTCTCACTGTCCATGTCACTAGCAAAGATGTTAAAGAACACTAGTCCCAGAACCTGCCCTTGTGGAACATCACTCGTGTCTTTTCTTGAAGTAGTTGTGAAATCAAATAATATTTTTTTCAAAAAGTACTCATCACTTAAACACGAGTAACAAGAAACTATGTCCTGGCTAAATGCTAACACAACTCCTTCAAGAGCCATTCCATAGTTTTGTATTACTGTCTTCCAATAAAAACCCTTCTGTCATTCCTCTTAAGACAAAAGTCCTTCTTGAAGAAAAGATGTTGTGAAAGGATCTCCATATTAGACCTTTCAGCCACCTCTTCTGCTATCTCTTTTCTATCTCTGTTACTCTTTTCAAGTCTGCTAGTTATCCAAGTAGCTATGTAATTTAGCATAGACTCTAAAGGACAGTTTCTTTTTTTTTTTTAATTCTTAAGTTGATGCCGGTTATACACATAAGAATTTTCTGATGATGATCAAGTTGGTTATGTGTGATTCCTTTTGTTTAATTCTAGCTGTCTAGACAAAAGGTATTTAATGTAAATTAGTCATTATTGGAGCTCCCTGCACAGTGGAAAGAGAAAGGAATTCTGATACAGAGGGCAAAGTATTCTTTCCAAGGGTCTCCAATGAACAGCATGATATACCTTCTAGAAGTATTTTTCTAGAAATTAGGCAATGGCTTAGACTAAACACTTAATTCACATGCCAAAGTTAGGAGAAATGATCCATTAACTTACGTGCCTTTTTTTAGACTAGTACTTTTTCTGGGACAAAGGATAGCAACACCAATGCCTACACTCTCCCTCAACTATGAAAATATTTCTTTTCAAATAAGCTTCAGAGATTTTTTTTTAAATTATTATTATTATTTTTTAACAAGTATGACATAGGACTAAAGAGTCTTCAAACCTTTGAGTTTTGGCAATCACTTTACCAATCCATGGGTCCCTTAGCTATTCATTGTTATGCATAGATGTATCAACTGCAATGTTGGGAATTTAAGTTGATCATAGAAAGGGCTGAGTTGGAAAGAACCTTAAAGATCATCTAGTTCCAAACCCCCTGCATGGACAGGGATGCCTCTCACTGGATCAGGTTACTCAGAGACCAAAATTCAACCCCCTCCAACACTAAAAGGGATGGGGCAGCCACAGGTTCCCTGGGCAACCTATTTCAGTGTCTCACCACTCTCATAGCGAAGAATTTCCTCCTAATGTCTAACCTAAATCTCCCTTCTGCCCGTTTTAATCCATTGCCCTTTGTCCTCTCTCTAAAATCCTTTACAAAAAGTCCCTCCCCAGCTTTCCTGTAGCCCCTTCAGATACTGGAAAGCTCCTACCTGGAGACTTCTTTTCTCCAGGCTGAACAACCCCAACTCTCTCAGCCTGTCTTCATAGCAGAGGTGCTTCAGCTCTTTGATCATCTTCATGGCCTCCTCTGGACTCAGTGCAGGAGCTCCATGTCCTTCTTATATTGGGGAGTCCAGAAATGGACTCAGTATTCCAGGTGGGATGTCATGAGAGCAGAGGGGCAGAATCACCTCCCCACCTTGCTGGCCACGAATCTTTTGATGATGCCCAGGACACAGTTGGTTTCTGGGCTGCCAAAGCACTTTGCCAATTCATGGTGAGCTTCCCATCAACCAACATCCACAAGTCTGCTTCAAATCCATTCTCCAAACAATCTGTATTTGTGCTTGGGATTGCCCCAGCCCAGGCACAGGACCTTGTACTTGGGCTTGTTAAACATCATCTCCAGCCTGTCAAGGTCCTTCTGCATGGCTTCCTTTCCCTCCAGCATGTGGATCACACCACACAACAAACTTGTTGAGGGTGCACTCAGTCTCACTGTCCATGTCACTAGCAAAGATGTTAAAGAACACTAGTCCCAGAACCTGCCCTTGTGGAACATCACTCGTGTCTTTTCTTGAAGTAGTTGTGAAATCAAATAATATTTTTTTCAAAAAGTACTCATCACTTAAACACGAGTAACAAGAAACTATGTCCTGGCTAAATGCTAACACAACTCCTTCAAGAGCCATTCCATAGTTTTGTATTACTGTCTTCCAATAAAAACCCTTCTGTCATTCCTCTTAAGACAAAAGTCCTTCTTGAAGAAAAGATGTTGTGAAAGGATCTCCATATTAGACCTTTCAGCCACCTCTTCTGCTATCTCTTTTCTATCTCTGTTACTCTTTTCAAGTCTGCTAGTTATCCAAGTAGCTATGTAATTTAGCATAGACTCTAAAGGACAGTTTCTTTTTTTTTTTTAATTCTTAAGTTGATGCCGGTTATACACATAAGAATTTTCTGATGATGATCAAGTTGGTTATGTGTGATTCCTTTTGTTTAATTCTAGCTGTCTAGACAAAAGGTATTTAATGTAAATTAGTCATTATTGGAGCTCCCTGCACAGTGGAAAGAGAAAGGAATTCTGATACAGAGGGCAAAGTATTCTTTCCAAGGGTCTCCAATGAACAGCATGATATACCTTCTAGAAGTATTTTTCTAGAAATTAGGCAATGGCTTAGACTAAACACTTAATTCACATGCCAAAGTTAGGAGAAATGATCCATTAACTTACGTGCCTTTTTTTAGACTAGTACTTTTTCTGGGACAAAGGATAGCAACACCAATGCCTACACTCTCCCTCAACTATGAAAATATTTCTTTTCAAATAAGCTGTCTCAGCCTCATAGTTCCTGGGTAAAAAAAATTTTCCCTTATGTTTCATCATTGTTTTGCCGTTTGTCTTTTTACTGCTACTCAGAATTCTTCTCACACTTCCATGTTAGTCGAATGGGTGACTCAAGCATCATTTAATGAAGTTTGGAGCCTGGCTTTTGTAGGCATGAACCTGCAGCTTCCAGCCAGAAATTCCACCCAGATGTTTTCAAACAAAACCTTTTTTTACAGGAGTATAAAAGTTTTCATCTGAAAGTATGCTATAGTTTTAAGAGGAACAGTTTAGGATAAAACTTCTGGTTTTGAATTTGGATACAGGATGTGAGTATTCTCAGAGTTCCATTTTAGTTTAGTTACTTCTTTATTCCCTTGACTTTACTACTGAGCTTTCTTTGCTGATTGCAGTTACCCCTTTCGCCCTCACATTTGTTAAGTTCTCCCTCAGTAAATACACTGGGACTGCTTTAGCTCTGTATTGCAAAGACAGTGTCAAACTTATGGCTGGCCCAAGCACAGACAAGATCTCCATCTAAGCACAAGGTGACCAGCACTACTACAATGTCTTGTAGTCTGGTGGTCTATAGTATCTGTTCCACATTAGCTCTGTTTTCAAGTTAAGTCTACTCCTACATTCAGCTTTCTCTCTAGAGGTCAATCTTCATGAAGTATGTTTTCATATTCTGTTTGAGTACTGAAGAGTCCACAATGACTTCTCTTTCCTGTCTTATTGAGGGTATCTATTGAGGGTGCTGATTGTCAGTATCAAATTATGGATTCAGCAGTAGTGCATCCTGCAGTGGTTTACAGGAATTCCATTCAAAGCACAAAAAGAAAAAATAGAACCAAAGGAACAGGAGTTTTAGATATTTTTTATATATATCCTTTTTTAACATTATGCCATTCCACTTGTGCTGCTTGACAGTGTTGCTGGTACTGTACCATGGCTGGCAACCTAATGCAAGTGGAGTGGAAAGGGATGCTGGTCCCATGGAGCACATGGAAATTGAGTGATTGGCAGATCTCTTTGTAAAGGATGAACATGAAGACAGTCTGGATCTACCAAGATTATGCTGCAGCTATCATTGCTTCATATTTCTGGTAAGTCTATGTAGTACATGCTTTCTCACTTCTTCAGGACACAAGCAGTAGTCAGTGCATGTAAGAGCAATTCCCAAATTTTTGTGTCTCATCACATTTTGGAGACATGATTCTATTCCTATTTCTACTTTCTGGCTTTAAATATGAAAACAGATGAACAGTAAAAATTTTGGGCATCCTTTTTGGTAGGCCTTTTACTTGAATGTGACAATTGCTGTTCCATCTTTGCCTTAGGTATTTACAGGAGAGAAGGACTAGAACTTAATTTATTATACAGTTCATCATTTTTCTACTCAAGCAAAATAAATTATCAGGAGATGTGTTATTCCTTGCTGCTTTTGTGTAATCTATTTTCAGAGGTCTCTAGTGAGGAGGCCATCACTGACTTCTAGATAATCTTTGCCAAGATTTAAAAAATATTACCTTATTATGATACCTAACTTATTTTGTTTTTTGCAGCATGCACTACATAGTTGAATGTTACTATCAGCTCTTTCTGCTCTAACTTTTCCAGCAGAAAAAAAAAAAAAAGTCAGGCTGTGCATGTAGTCTTTCCTCCTAACAAATGTTTTCTGAAATTGTACTTGGTCTCCTCTCAACTACAGTGAGCTGTTTGACATGTCTTTTGAACGTCAGTATCTTAAAGTGGATGTGCTTGCACTCCCTTCTTAGTTTCTCTGCCTTTGTTCCCAGTCTTGAATATCTCAAAACAAAAGATGATACTCAAGTAAACTAATGCTGCTGGGGCTGAAGCTGTTCTAAAGGTTGTTGATTTTTTTATCTTTACAATTAAAAATACTGCTCATAAACCTTTGAAATTCTGAATTCCATTATGGTGGTAAAGAATTACTTGTGGTTCAGATTTGCCTTTACTTTAGAAAGAAGTTCCTAAGATAGCTTTCCAATCACTGAATAGAGCACTTTTTCTCATTTTAGCAAATTGTAATATTTTCTCTAGTTTCCTTGGAGCTTGAAACAATACTTTGATTTTTTTATATACTCAACTTTTGACCAAACCAGAGTACTGAAAAAAGCATTCAAATCTGGAGGGACCCCTGTATATGTTAACAAGAAAAACTTGGGTTTTATAGGCTTATCTCAGATATTCAAAAAACTAAACAGAATGAAGTTCACAAAAGTAGAATTTCTGGCTAGGAGTCGCTCAGTTTCAATCTTATATTTCTGACTTAAGGGGACCTGGTTTGGACATTTATCATTGCTGTATGCTTCTGGGTCATAATTTAAATGTCTACATTTACCATAAATCTAAGAATTACTTAGATTACTTTGTGAGGGTTTCTGAGGGTAGCATATGTGTGTGTGGTGAGGATATATTAGAAGGAGTATTTCAGATGGTTCTGTAGAAACTAGCACATTGCTATGGAAATGTGCAGGGAAAGCAGGAGTATAATAGAAGAAAGGATCTGGGAGAAAAAAATGGACTTGCAGTCTCAGGTTGGAGGAAGGACAAGGGGTAGGAAAAGGAAAAAACAGGAAAGTGTGATAGGAGTGCTAAATTAAGCATTTTAGGGGCATTACTATGAGTCTGGTGCTGTATGCATGATCCCCCTTGGTTTCAACTGTTATATGAACTGTTAGTTTGGGCATTTATCCTTCTTTGAAGACATTTTATTTCCCTGGTTTCTCCACTTACCCACAGTAACAAGTTCCAGCTGGCTTTTGGATATCTTTCACCTCTGAGAGGGTTTTGAGCTCTCCTGTTTTCTCCACATACTGTCTCACAGGTAGCAGAGAAAACCCACTCTTCTATATTAAAACTTCATCCATCAAGAGTCCTGAGTTCAGACCAGGGCAGAGTGAAGGGAACACATGAAAGGTGCACATCACAGGAACAGAAATATTGATGCTTCTGAGGCAGCAATAATAGAACCAGCACAGGTGACTGAAGCAGTTCATATATTTAAAAGCTGCTGCTTCACACCAAATTCATCTCCATGCCATTTTCTCATTCAACTGGGAACACTTCATGGAGATGAATTAACCACTTCACACTTCCGTGAACCTCCTAATCTACAGACGAATGTGGAGAGCCCTTTGCTTTCATCCTTCCTGCTAAAAGTCCCTTTTCCAACACTGGCAATGTCACTATGGCAAAAGCAGTGTTTTGTGATTAATTTTAAATAGTGGAGAACTAGACTTCCTGTAGTTAGGATGAAGAAGGATTTCTGTCTTCTGGGAACTTTTGGAGGTATTTCACAGTCTGGGTGACTGACAGGATTGTCTTTAAAACTTGTTTCCTTCAGTAGTGATGCAAGCAGAGTAAGAATTCAGGATAAGAGCTCCTGAAGAAAAGTACTCCCTGAAGTTAAAGATATAAACCATGTAGTGTATGTATATATTAATTTATATACATTTATGCATATAAGTATGTACATATACATGAATACACATAATACAGGATTTTAAAGTATATGTCTGCGTGTTTGTAAAATAGTTACTAAATTCTGAAATACCATTTTTTTTTCTCTTTTTAACAGTCCAGTGTATGTCTCCTTCCCAATGCACTCCAGTTCATACAGACCCTCAGAGAGACAGTTTGGGAATGTGTTTTTAAAACAGTTTTGGCTAATAACATATTATTTCTTTGGATGGGAAGGAGAAGGAAGTCTAGTCACTGAGTTCTTCTGTATTCAAGCAGTTTAATAAGAAATGCAATTTGGGCTTTACTACACTTGGGTAGCAAGTGTTTTTACTCATCTTTGAGGAGAAGGACAAAACATCAAATAACTGTTGGTGTATTGCTAAGATCTGTTCTGCATTTTATATCTAGAAGAAAAACAACTGGAGAGGAATGTAGAATTAATGGAAGAGAACAAAGAAAATGTGTACAAAGTATTGATTTCACAGGGTGGAAGAGAAGCAATAAAGGTGCCATTAGTGTATTTGTGGTTTACAGGAAAGACACTATGTAGAAATGGCTGTGAAGGGAGACAAGACTGTAAAGGTGCCATTTGGGAGGAAGTGGAATAAGTAAGACTAATTAGTCATGAAAATAAGACAACAGATTACATGTCATGGATCATAGCAAGTCAGGGAAGCTTCCCAGCACCAATTCCCTTTCATTTTTTGAACCTTCAGCAATGTAAGAACGAGGTACAACTAGATGGGGAGAGTATCTAGAACTTCAGAGGGAGGTCCAAAGCTCCAAACGTAGATCCCAGATCTTTAGACTCTCTAAGCAATGGAAAACAAGATCTTGGATTGTGTCTGAGTTTCAACTGGAGGTAAAGATCCCAGGAAATACAACTTTGGATGGTGAAGGTACAGGAAGTACCATTTTAATGAACACAAAAGGCTCTAGGAAAAGTTTAGAGTTAATAAGTTGACATTATGTAAGAAAAATCAAGAGCAGAGAAACAAAACTTCAGTACACCTGATTTATATCTACTGTGTCACAGCTCAAGGTAATCAGCCAGCCCAAAACTCGTGGGTGGTTGGCTGGAAATTTCTTGCCTGAGATACACTATAGTCTAATAGCTGAAGGAGCTCGTTTTAGTTATTTAGAGCAATATAAACAGACCACAGTGAAAATCATTATCTGACCCAGAAGGACTTTTAAACAAAATAAAGCCTCCAATAAAGTGTGTTGTAGTAATTACAAGTATAATTTTATCATGGGCTACTTCTGGATAGTTCATTTTCCAAATCAAGGCATTTAGCAGCATTCAAAAAATAATCTGCTTACTCCAGAAAAAAATACTTAATCAAAACCTTCATGTATGGGAGCAGCAAAAGCACTGATTCAAATTATAATTCAATACTTTAAAAATAATAAGTTTGATGCAGAGAATATTACATAAGGGATCCAGTAGCCTATTCATACCAGTGCAAGAAATAGTACAATACATGATCATTAACTAATATCTTACAAAGAAGAACCTAAAGTTCAATTAACTTATTGATTAAGAGGGGTGGCTTTTTTTTGTTGATTTTGTTTTGTTTGCTTTTTTTGTACTTTGGGTTTTTCATTGTTGTTTTTTGTTTGGTTTGGTTTGGTTTGTGGGGTTGCTTTTTTTTTTTTTTTGTTGGTGTATTTTTTGCTTGTTCGGGGTCTTCTGTTGTTGTTTTAATGTGTCAGATATTAATACATTTCTTTTAAAATGGTATAAGCTGTAAAATGTAAAAATATGGGAAATTCAGTTGTTCCACACTTTTAATACAAAAGAGTCACGTAAACTCATTTCCAAGTGTGCATTTCTCCATTTTTAATAAATGGCTAGATAATTTTTTTTCCCTTTCTCTTGTCTCAACCCAGAAATATTTACACTTCTGTACCTACATCCATCCCTAAAGAATTTATGTGAAATAAGCTTTCTTTGTTTCCCTCCAGCCCTCACACACATACTTAACAGAGAACAGCATGAAGAACTGGAATTCTTAGAAGGTGCCTTACATTTCAGAGAACAGCAATGTTAGGTAGGTACAAGTGTAAGGTACACAGCTTTTTTTACTAGATATTGAAAAAAATTATGTTTCCCCAAAAGTTTATCTGCCTGCTCACTATTTCTTTAACTTCTCCCCAGAATCTATGCATCTTTATTGAATTTCCTGGACAACATCCTCATGTGTCACAGCACTACTTTACCACCAAGATCAGCAGAGCTGCATCTATTTATTGTGACTGAAGCATGCTTTTTTCCTTTCTTTCAAAGCATGTTTTTTTTCCTTTCTTTCCTTTTCCTATGAGTCATTAAATCATGAGGCAAGTCTTGTCTTGGTCAATATCCCCTACACAGAGGCTTTGTGGTGGCCACTCAATGAGAAGTGACTGAAAATTGTCTCCCTCCTGCAGGGAGAAGAATCTCATTGCTGCTGTAAATGCCACCACGTAGATGGGTTCTTTAGATTGTGTCATGTTTTCTTCTGAGTGATGTTGCAAGGGTCACTTCAGCTTCTGTCTCCACTTTAGGAGTGGAAAACAGTGCTCTCAGTCTGAGAACATTTGTTTGGTTTATATTTCCTTTGTAAAAACCGAACAACAATAAAAATAACTTTTGTTTCAGCAAGAACAGTACACATTTCAAGTCAAGCTAACATTTTTTCTTAGCTCTGACTGTGAATCAGTGCCAATTTGTGGGTCATGACTCCTTACCTGTTGCCAACCTGTTTACTAGTGGAAATAATCCTATGCTGCTCCTTGCTTTCTCTGCACTCCTACCCAAAGTGAAAGTAAGTTTCTGCTTTTCCTTTCTACCTGTTTGTTTACGAAACAAAGTAATTTAGAATAACATCTTATCAAAGCCTGGCTTCTAGGCCGGTGTTAAGGAAGATTAAGGACAAGTAATAAACACAGCATAGGTGGCAGTATGTCTCTGTGTGTATGAGAGAGAAGTACCCATGCCTAACTGCTGTGTTTACGTTTTGGCTAAACACCCACTTCAAACTCTCATCTAGACTCTTGGGATAATTCTATGTGATGAAAATTCTTATATGATGAGTGTTTGTGTATAACACAGTCTCATTATTTTCAGAAAGTAGACTGTCCTTGAAAGACAGCATATTTTTATGAAGTACTTCTTAACATTTGTAGAAAAACACATAATTTATTATCTTGGTTCTAATGTTTTTTTGACCTATGGTACATGAATCCTCAAGGTCTATTTCTAAGAGTAGCTCAGAAGACAATGAGAACAGCCAGCTTTTTGTCAAGAAGCTATTCACTGTCAAGTGGTCTGTGCATTCTGAATAATATTTTAAAGACTGACAAACCTTCACAAAAAGTTGATAGCCACTTCTTTACTATATTATTTTCTAGCCAATATAGATTACTTATATTTGTATGTGATGATTTGAAACTTGCTGGTTCCATGACATTTAAAAAAATGTGGCATTTTTTCAGGTTATTCACCGGTGAGAGGCAATGTAACCCTGTGAGTCACAGGAAATTTAACTATTATGTGCTTCATTTGAGAGGTTCTCTTTGGTTTCAGTAAGTACTAAATCAAATGCTTGTAAGCCTTGTATTGTAGTATTTGGCAAGTTTCACTTAAAAGTTCATATCTGGCATTTAGCAGAAGAGCTTTCTACTGTAATTCCCTGACTTTGAGACTTGCATACCAATATATATAATGCAAATGTAACATTCACAAAATGGCATACATGAAAACAGAGAAGTACTTAGATGCAATATTCTTATTCAGATTTCATTTATAAAACAGCTTACCAACCATACCCCTGTGCAATATCTGATCCACACATAGATGTATAAAACTAACAGGACTTATAAAATGACAAACAGCTTCCAAAAGGTTGTTTAGAAACCAAAAACTGAATTCATACACTGCAAATAATCAATCAGTGAAGTATTGCCTTGATTCCAAAAGAGACTCTGCGTAAGGGCTGGGCTATGAAATTATTCCTGCCGCCAGCTGCTGTTTGTCTGCTTCTGTGCTCTAATTGCTATCAATAATTAAACACAGGTCTCTGATTCACATGCACAGACGCAGAGATTCTTAAATTAAACATTTTAAAGTCATTATAGTACATTTTATATGTTCAGCTAAACACTGCACTCAGACTGATTATGGTTAAATATACTGATACTAAATTACATATTGATTCCATAAATATCATCGAATACCCAGAACAAATAAGAAGATTACTGGTAAATAGAAGGAACATTTTGTTTTCAGATGACTAACAGAGAGCAGCTTATATTTATTTATTTTTGTTAAATTATGTTCCACACTGTGCAAAGAGATAGCATCTCAGAGTTGATGTGCAGAAAACACAAAACTGCTTCCATCCGCTTGTAAAACAGCGAATACTGACAATGTGGTATACTCAAGTTTGTGTGACAGCCTCTTGAAAAGTCAAGTTTGAATGCAAGTGAAATCTTGCACTTGTTAATCAGTCTGTGACAGCCATGATCTTTTCCAAAAATATGTCCCCAAGGTGATTCTCACTCTCCTTAATAGAATGCAGTCTGCAATACGTCTGAAGAAATAAAAAAAAAAACACCACACTTTTTGAAAAAGCCTATGTTTACCCTTTGGCAGGCTGTACAATTTGATGACATACTTTTCTTATTATGATTGCTATTAGTCATACTACTGTCCTGAACAAAGGTTTGGCAGATTTTCAGAGGCATGATGATGAGCCACCTCTGGTGATTCAGCCTTTCCATTGTAGCCAGACAGGTCAGTGCAGTATCACCCCTAATACCAAGTTTGCAAAGTCCAGATTCTCTAGATTCTGATGCCATAGACATTACTCACCTGCTTGTTCCTGACTTTTGGAACTGTTGTCCTCTATTTTCAGAATCCCATGACTTGTTTTCTGTGCCTTCTACTCAGCATGAGAAAGGTCCATACCGTTCAGATACCCATTGGTTAGGGTGGATTTGAAATGTAAATTACTATTTAAGGCCAATTTTCAATTGATATCCGAAGCTAAAAGTGAGTCCTATTTGAAGTTGTATTAATTCTCTTTGTTTCCTTTAATTAGTTGTCACTGAAGAGCTCTGGAAAATGCATGGGAAATTAACATCTCTTTGGCAAGGGTTACTGAAAGACAATGAGTTTCAGTTAGGCTTTGAAAGGCCACATTCTTTTTACAAAAGAGTTTACAAAACTAGTTTATCTGTTGGTAGTAGAGTCCCATAACAGTTATTGTTCATAAGATACTTGGAACAGTAATGTGTCTAAAGTGTAACCTGTCGTCAGATTTTATGAAGTCTTCACTGTTGTACACGGTGGGGTGGAGATGAGTGCCTTTCATTCTGAGACATATTAATCTTTTTTTTTTTTTCTTTTTTTTTTTAATGTCTCTTCCTTCACTTATAACCCCAATATTTAGGCTCTCTGCCACTGGTTTTGTTATCAGAAGGGAAAATCCCACCTTCTGAAAAACTAGTTCAGAACATAAGATGACCAATGCAAATCAGCAGTTGTTTCTACAGTTAACTACATTTCTGAAAGGAGTTCTTGTTGCTCAGGATATGAGGTAAATTAACTTTATTGTGTAACATGGTGTGGGCCCTTAAACATAATTATCTAATGTAATTTGTCATTTTAGATGCATTATAGTTTTATGTACATGCCTGCAGCTGCACTATAGAAGGTTTTCTGACAAGCTTATTTTATTGGCCAAAACAGCCTGGTAACCTGCTATGAAGTTCAGCCAACATTGTTCATCTTCAGACCTTGTTAACAGCTGCTTGCAGCTTCACAAGCATATAATTCTGTGAATTAGAAAACTTTATGAACGTACAGTGGTTTGTCCATGAACTGTACACACAGCCACACCATACTTAAATACTGTAGAAACATTCTGGCTGTAACAGCTCCATATAACAGCTTCCCATATTAGGCAAACTAGAAAAACAGATACTCTGTTTTGTTCCCAGAAACCTCATATTTAAAACCGTAAAAAGCCAAGCATTTTCTTTTCACAGCTGAGTGTTCTAATGCAGCCTGTGCATGTGGCAGGGATGTGATTTAGCAAACTGCCTGAGTCACACTAAATTTAATCCCTTCCTGGGAATTAATTCATGATGGGATTATGTACCATGGGTTCCTTATTTGCTTCAGAAATTTGGTGTATCCTAAGGGTCAGGCTCATGGAATAATGCAGACTGCACTTTATAGGACACCACCTCAAAAGCTAAAAGGTGAACAGCGAACAAAGTTGGAGACTGGAAAGTAAAAATATAATCTGAGAACTTAATGAAGTCCTGTTTGAAGTGGATTTGTGATTAATGACCTTTTAAATAGAATTAATTGAAGGAATGTTAAATGAGCTCACACCTCTGTAGACCTCTAAAAATCACAGAAGAAATACATACCATGAATGTTTCAATCAACAGATTTCAAGCATATCAAACAAAAATCCACTTGGAGGCAAATGCTGTTTGAGGTGTAAATTCCCAAATGTTAAAGAAAATACAAAATCTGTCCTCTTTCTCCTCCAGTCTTTAGGACATCCAGAATGGTAGTAGACAGATGAACTTCCAAAAAGAGATGAGTTTACCATCCAGCTTTTTTTCTCACTGAGATCTTCCACTTGTTCTGTTACCTTTGTTTGGCCACTCATTCTAGAAGTGCATCTTATGGGCTAAAAGGTATGACTTGCTACCAAGCACTTCCTACCAAAGCAAGTCTGGACTTCCATCTCCTCTCCTGCAAGACTATCCTTCTTTCTGCCTCATGCTTCCTACTTGTCAAAGACAATCTCCTTCTTCCTGTCTCCCTCCCCTACCATGTTCCATCTTCTTACTTTTTTCTTGGCCTGTCTGTTTGGCAAGATAGTGTTATGAATGCAGGGAGTGGTCATCTACCTCTCAGCAGCTGAATTGGCCAGGCAGAACATGTTAGTTTTCAGTAGCCACGTGTAAACCTTAGGCTGTATTTTGTACAGCTCAGTGGTGAGTAACATCTGGAAGATTTCTACTCCTCTGTCCAGTTTGGCTCATATTAGCCAATGGGATCAAAAAGGTATTGTGAGAAAGAGAGCTGACAGAGAGACTCAGTCACTGAGATAGAAGTGATGCCATCACATCAGGTTTGTCCCCTTAGGAAATCAGACTAAAATGTGGAACACTTTCAGTGTTAAGAAATTTGATTGCTGCCCTGGAGAATTTCCTCACTGAGTCTGCCACAGGTTTCTTATATGATGGTGGGCACACCACGTCAATCATCTAAGTATGACTTCAAATTTGAAATGCAGTGAAGTTGAGCTATGGCAAACAAAGATGCAGTACCTAAGGGCTGTGTTTCAAAAACACATAAACTACTATATAAAGCTAAGAACTCTGAAAACATGAGTCCTGTGGGACTGTTGTGTGACACTGTATTAGGGCAGATTCGTGACCTGAATTTTTTCTGGTAGGCATTTAAGAAAACATTTGGGATCCTGAAGTGACATTTGGGTGAAACTTAGAAGCAGAAGTTTAGAAAGACAGTTCTGAAGAATTGTTACTACCTTTTACTACTTGCTACCTGAGTAAAACTGGGGTCCTTAGTAAGATGTTAAGAAAGTAGGGGTTATGCATACATATATATATGTGTGTGTATATGTGTATAATTTTTTTTTAGTTTCCAGTAATTTCTCTAGACAAAATACATGACCAGTCCTTGAAGAAAACCATTCTCTAGGAAAAGAGCTCTCCATAATAGTTTTGTGATGGGACTGTAACTGGTGGCAGCAGTGTCAAGGTCAGTCACACCACTAGCAGGAGAAGGACATGATAATCTGCTGGTTGAAAACTCGTATCTTCCCAGTTCTTAGCAGTCTGTAGCTGACCAAAATATAAACACAGTCCATATCCTCTCTCTTCCTCCTGTTCCTGTCACTTTTCACTCCCGTGAACTACACAGAGCTCATTCTGTCGTGTTTACTAGTGATCAGGTGACTAAGGACAACAGTCCCTGGGCCCATGCATACACTGAAATTATTCTATACACTGAAATCTATTCTAATTATTCTGTTATTCTTTTTACAAGTTTGTTTTATATTGTTATAAAGTACATGCTGTTGTCTCATACCTCTTCTAAAGTAAAATGTACATTAGACAATTACAGGTTTTGAGACTGTAGATAAGGAAAAGGCATCCATTATTAGCAATGAGAAAGGCATGTTTCATGCCACTTGGTTTTCTAGAAAGATAGAGATGATTCTATTTCTTTAAGGAAATTTAAGGCATTTCTTTAAGGAAAACATGCCAAGCTAGTGATGCTAAGCAAAATTACACAGAGAATAAACTTATATTACTTGAATTTGAAAGTCAAGCTTGCCATTTTAAAAAAAAGGCAAGCAAATAAGATGAGACTGGAAGGCCAAGGCAGATGTGTACTGACATGTAATCCTCAATACATGTGCAATATACTTTCTATAGCTTCTGATTGATTGTGTTATGTGTCATAATATTTTGAGCCTGCAATCAAAATGTCTGTTGTGTTTTCTCAAGTAAGTAATTCTACTGAAACACTAGTTTGTTTGTTTTTTAATTAAGAGTAGGTGGGACACCTTAAAACATCCATCAGATAATGCTGAAAACTGTTATTAGGCAAAAATATGCTTTACTTTTTAGGGCATGGACCTATAGATTCATAGAATGGTTTGGGTTGGAAGGAATCTTTAAAGGTCATCTAGTCAAATTCCCCTGCAGTGAGCAGGGACCTCTTCAACTAGATGAGGTTGCTCA
The DNA here is from genome assembly GCF_000747805.2 of Chaetura pelagica. Classification (NCBI taxonomy): domain Eukaryota; kingdom Metazoa; phylum Chordata; class Aves; order Apodiformes; family Apodidae; genus Chaetura; species Chaetura pelagica. Next base: position 2,049,814 of record NW_009954546.1, read on the forward strand.
GAGCCCCATCCAATCTGACCTTGAATGTTTCCAGATTGTCCCCATCTTTCTTTGAAGCCTTATTTAAGGACTGAAAGGACTCTGTAAGGTCTGCCCTCAGCAGTCTTTTCTCCAGGCTGAACAACTCCAACTCTTTTGGCATGTATTCATAGAAGAGGTGTTCCAGCCCTCTGGTAATTTTTGTGACCTCTGTTGGAACAGCTCCAAGAGGTCCATGTCTTTCTTATCCTGAGGACCCCAGAGCTGGACACTGAACTGCAGGTGGATTCTCACCAGAGCTGAGTAGAGGGGACAGAATCACCTCCCTTGATCTGCTGGCCACACTTCCTTTGATGCAACCAGGACACAGTAGGCCTTCTAGGCTGCAGGTGCACACTGCTGGCTCACATCCAGCTTTTCATCCACCAGTACCCCCAAGTTCTCAGGGCTGCTCTCCAGTATTGATACTGGAGTTTGCCCCAACCCAGGTTCAGGACCTTGGCCTTGGCTTTGTTCAACCCCATGAGGTTGACGTGGCCTCAGACCTCAAGCTTGTCCAGGATCTTTGGATGGCATCCTGTCCCTCAGGTGTTTCAACTGCACCTGGTTGGTATCATCTGCAGTCCTGCTGAGATTGCACCCAATCCCACTGTCTCTGTCATTGATGAAGATATTAAACCATACTAGTCCAAATATTGACACTTGAGGGACATCACTCATCATGGATCTCCATGTGCACATTGAACTGTTGACCACTACCCTCTGAATGCAACAATCTTACCAATACTTCACCCACTGAACAGTTTACCTGTCAAATCAAACCTCATCAATTTAGGGAGAAAGATGTTGTCGGGGGCCATGTCAAGGGCCTTCAGAAGTCCAGATAGATTACATTTATAACTCTACCCTTATCCACTGATGCAGTCACCCATCATACCACTAGGCTGGTCAGGCAAGATTTGTTCTTGGTGAAACCATACTGACTGGCTCAAATCACCTCCCTGTGCCTTAGCACAGTTTCTAGGATAATCTGTTCCATGATCTTCCCAGGCACAGAGATGAAGCTGACAGAATGGTAGTTTCCAGAGTCCTCCTTTTTATCCTTTTAAAAAACGGGTGTAAGATTTCCATTTTTCCAGTCACTGAGAACTTCACCTGACTTCTACGACTTTTTAAACATCATGGAGAGTGGCTTTGCAACTACATTAGCCAATTCCCTCAGGATTCTGGAATGCATCTTGTCAGGTCTCTCTGACTTACTCATGTCCAGGTCCCTCAGATGATCACAAATCAGATCTCTTACAGTGGGAGCTTCTGTGTTCCTCCAGTCCCTGCTTGCAGTCCATTCACTCAAGAGGTGTGGAAAGGGAGATTGCCAGTGAAGACTGAGGTAAAAATGTGGCTGATTACTTCATGTTTTTCCTCTCCTGTTGTTGTTGGTTTGCCAACTGGTATTCATTGGAATGGGGGTTACACTTTCATTGACCTTCCCTTTCTGGCTGAAGTACCTATAGAAGCTCTTTTTACTATTCTCTGAGTCCCTTGCCATGTTTAACTCCAGTTGTGCCCGTCCCTGCTACAGCAGCCTGTGCATTTCCTTTTTGCCCTTTAATTTGGAGAGCAGGTCTCGACTCAGCTGTGTTGGCCTCTTGACATCAGCTAAAAAGCAAATTATCTATATTTTTAACCTCAGATCTGGATTCTGGTTTCAGAAATGTGTGATTGGCACCTAAATAGGTGATAATCTGAAATCTTGGCCCTTTTTGGTATTGACTGTTGTTTCATCATTGCATCTGTGATGAATTCAATGAAATAAAGAGTGTCATAGCACGGAGCATCTTATATGTTACGTCCCTTTGCTAAGTCCCTCTATGTCTCTCTTTTGCAGCAGAAAATTCAAGACAGTTTACTGAGAAAATAATTAATGTTAGAGAAGTAGCAGGTTACTTAGCCTGAGCAAAATGTCCAAGACAGTTAATAATTTTTTTCCAGAATTAAGTTTGATTAACGTCAGGTAAGACAGACCTGGGGCTAAACATGGAACAATGAGCACTAACCACCAGCTACTGCTCCCTAAATGAGCAGTGACTATTTTCAATGAGCTAAAGGTCCTGTGGATTGGTGTAATTTTATATAGCATTTTTAAAGCTTATAACACGCAAAGGCAAGAAAATGAGGTAGACAGGTAACCTGAACTTGAACATGCTTAGTAGGTGCTAAGTGTGCAAGATTTGCTAAGATTTTTGTCTACTTTTTAAATCCTAAAGTGGGTATTAAAAGTTTTTTCTCATTAGCACCCATTGGCACAGATCTTGTTCTAAGGATCTAGATGAAAATTCTGTGAACCTGGGTAAACTAATAGATGTTTCCAATTCCTACAATCTAGTAAGAAAATTCAGAAGTATTATTTGCATCGGTATCTCTAAGAGTGAAATGTTTAGGACAACTGAATTCTCCCTATTCAGGAAGTTAGTGAGTGTCAGAGATGTGGATGGCACCCTCAAATATTTGTCGTCATTTGAAAACATAACAATAGATGATATTTTCTGTCTACTGCTTATGATAATGGAAAAAAAAAAAAAAAAGAAGAAAAATGCATAAACTTATTTGCTGCTATTTTTTATTGAACTAAATAAAACATTGTTCCCCTTCTCTAACCTTATCTTGCTGTATCTGAGATTATTGACATCTTAATTCAAAAACAAAACCTTTGTTTACCCTTTTCAGCAATTCAAATATTGTCTTGACTTTAACAGAACAGGTCAGGATGTGGTGGTTTTCTTGGTCTGGTTTTGGGTTTTTCTGGTATTTTGTCATTGGGGCTTTTCGTGTTTTAGTTTGGGTTTTGTTTAGTTTGGGGTTTTCTTGTTTTTGTTTTTGTTTTTGTTTTTTTTCATATTAAAATTGTTGGCTTCTTTAAACTTACATGCATGAAGCAAAAGCTGTCTCAAGTATTCTTCATATGCTCAAGAATCTCTAACAAAACCAGCTGCTGAGAAGTGATGCATACCATATTAAGCAGAAATTCAGTGGAGCAGAATTGTAGTCATACTTTTCCCTTTTGGCTTGTCAGCCACTGCTTGCATAACTACATTATTAATTTATTCATCCTTGTTGTCTTACAGAGCAAAGCAACCTTTTTCCTCCCTCCTTTAGCTCTACTTTTGAAGTAGGTTGCAATAAAATTTGTCCAAATTCAGACTTTAAATTTTATCCAAAGCACACCTCAGAAAATTTTACGCATGTAATGAAGAGTAAAACTTCATTTTCACCTATTCCTGGTTAGAATGTGACTCATTTGGATACATTGATGTACAGGAAGTTCATTTATACATTGTAGTGGGAAGAAACAGTCATAGAAATAACAGGAGGAAGTACCCACTTTCTGACAGCACTGAAGAATGGAACTCTTCACCATTTGGCAAATTCATATGGAGTAATAAAATACAACAACAACAACAAAAAGAAAACAATAACAAAAAACCTCCAGGTGATTTCTTAAAGGCATCTTCTTTACCCTTCATAGGAGTGATGTAGAAATAAATTCACTCAGAATTCCTAATTTTATCTTTAGTTAAATGAAAACACTTTTCATAAATACTTTTATCTGAATGGAGTGGTTGTTTCTCATCTACAATTTCCATTTACTTCTCTGGTGGCTCCAGAAGCTCCACTCTACCTTAAAAAATTTAGATTTTACTGATAGTGTACTTTAATTTTTTACATGATGTGTTTCTCTCCCTAAAGAGCACATGCTGTGTTGGGAAAACATCACTCAGAATAGAGTGCAATATGTAACAGTATGATATCAGATTTTCAATGAATTTTGGGAGTACTTGTTTTTTAAAAACCAAGCTCCATGTGTTGTAACATTAATTTGCATGCTCAAGCTGAGTCCTTAGGGACTTCCTTCAGATCTTTCATATGTGATGAAGATACCCAGTAATTGCAAACTACTTGGGATCAGGAAGTTACCTCTAATTTGTTTGTTTGTTTGTTTCCCTTTTTTTGTTGAGGTGTTCTTGTGTTTTCTTTGTTTGTTTGTTTGTTTCTTTAAAAAGTCATCTTCAGAATCTCTCTGCCTCCTCTCTTGTTCGTGTGACTCCAGTTTCCTAAGTTCTGCAGGTATCTCAGTGAATGTGCGTCCAACCATGTCTGGAGAATGTAGAAAGTAGGTGAGCGAGGTGAAGAAATGACCATGCTAAGTTTTCCTCAGTATGTCCAGGGGAAATAAATAAATAATTACTAAAAACCTGCTGAATGTTCTAAGGTTTCTTAAAATTTACCCAGTCTTAAATATAAGTTCAGCACAAAATTTGAGGTTTGGATTTTAGATTAAAGCTCATTAAACTGAAGATAGGTGAGGCTAAAGCACCTAAATTCCTGTTTTGGCATAGTTCTGAATCCTTATCTTTATTGATACAGCACAAATATAAAAAAAAAGGCCTGTCTGATAATTAAGGCTGAGATTTCTAATAAGTTTGAATGAATCAGTTAAGACATTTAAATTAATCTGAGCCTTCTAATACAATAATAGTGATCTAAGTCTCAGTATAATTCTCTAATGGGACCTTTTTCTTTATTTGAGTTATGCTGTAACTGCTAATGGCGAGTGAAAGGCAAAAGAGATTCCTGACATAAGGTTCTGATTCTGTTTCCTATTTTCAGCACTGTTGGTGTTAAAACCTGTATTTGAAGAGGAAATAAAATTGTCTTTTACTCAACAGGTAGAGTCTGCCAAAGTGAAAGAATATTTAATCTCCTGAAGAAGATCTATCTACAGCTCTGGCTGAACGCATGGAAGTTGCTGTGACTCACCTTGATTGCAGAGCCTGTAAGACATATACAGACACAGTAATTTTACCAGTTCTTACACAATGCCTTTCATGAATCTTGGCACATTACAACCAGTAGAATCTAGCTGTTATGGAAATAAAACTTTCACCTGAAGTGGTATATTATCTGGATAAACTTACTTAAAAAAATAAAGAAAAAGTCAAGAAATGTTATAGGAATTATTAATAGCTACTACATCCAAAAGAAAAATAAACTAATTACATAAATGTATTTGTAACACCCAGACAGCTGACCTGCAGACACTTTGGAAAGACTGTGCATAGCAGCTCACATGGACTGAAAACCCTGGAGTATTTGCTGTAAAAATTTGATTGTTATAGTGAGGCCTTTTCTTTTTCTGTCTTCATTCACCATGTGAAATTGCAGGGTTGTCTTACAATGAGAAAAAGGAAAACAAAAGGCATGTTGTTGTGTATTTAGCAAAATACTGTGCAAAATATCCCACATTCTGACAGGGTAGTGATATATGTCAATCTTGGAAAAAACGTCACTTTTGTTCAAAGTTCCCAGTATAGAAAATCAGTGTCCAGTCAATACAGCCAGTGGAGTCAAGGGAAATGTTCTGCTCAGCCTAAAGCTGATCCCTGGGACATCACTCAATTTAATGGTTTAAACACTAATTTAGACTTCTACTTATCTGTATAGGAGCTAGGGAATTTATTAAGTGTCTAAATGAAGTTGTACAATGACATTTGAGGCAGGTTACCTAGCCTAGACACTCTAGCAGGCACCTCCGTCTCACCTTCAGCTGCTGATGCAGGTGTCTACGGGTCTTCTGTTTGTCCTGTCTTGTGTCCTCTAGATCTGTATGGAAGTTCAGGGCCTATCAGTAACTCTAGACACATGATCTGAGGTAATTCAACCAAATTCCAGAGTGGGAGGAACTGATCTCTAGATTTGTAGGCCTGAAATTAGTTGCCTATATGCGGTGTATAAGCTAGACGATAAATGAGTTACCTAAATCTATATATGTTGTGCCTTTTCAGGAACTCTGTGGTATCTGATGTACCCACATGGACACTTAAAAAAGAAAAAATATGTGCACTATTCTGCAGGAGAAACTGGAAATCATGCTAGAATATTTTGCTTAGTACTGGACACTAAGATGTGTGAAGCTGGATTAATTAAAAATCTAAGGAGGAGCAAGAAGTCCTTAAGGCCAAAGAGGCAGCAGGCTGTCTTCAGGTGACAAGCTGAGGTTTGTGGGTTTGTGTGGCACCCAAATACATGCCTTTAGGTATCTTAGGCATAAGGCTGAGAGATGAGACAGGGAGGGATTTTATCTCCTTTCCACTGGCTAATTGCAGAGATAACTAAGGTGGAAATTAGGCAGAGTGTAACTACATAAATCCCTCTGTAGATATCTTTGAAGTTGTTTGACTTTCAGAAGCACTGAGTGCTCTACACTTTCCAAAATTGGGAACACATAACTAGGTTTTCATTAAGGTGGGTTTTCTTGTAAGCATGGCTGGAGGGCTTGATTTTCATAGGTGCTGGATGGTATTAATTAATGCCTGTAATTTGGCACCTGACAACTGCAGAACTCAAAATTAGATGCTATTTTTTAAAATGTGAAACTGTCTTTAAGCTCCAGGGAAACATTTCACAGAGATGCAAAGGGGTTTTTTCACCAGCTTCACCTCATACATATATATCACTAAGCTTTACTTTTAAATATTAGATTATTTTTTTTTTTTTCCTTGGGGGGATGAGTTTAGAATTACTTTGTTTTGTTTTGTTTTTCTTTTTAAAGGGAGAGGATTATGTGTTCTTCACACATAGGCCTGGGTTTCTGAAGAGAAGTGTATGGGCTCTGTTGCTTAGCAACCACCCTCCCTCTTCTCTGAGTCGCAGAAGGGTGCTCTGCGCATGCATGTGCACTGGTAATCTGGTTTTCAGACCACAGAAGGCCTTGTTAGGACACAGTCAGACAGATCATATACAGTGACATTTTGCAGACAGTCCATTGCAACTCAGTGCAGGCAAAATCTGAACCAGCTCCTTTTAATATTCCGTCTCTGATCTGGAAATACTTGAGATCATTGTATTGGGTTTGCTGGGAAAATTAGGGGAATATTACCTGGACAGTGACTTCCTCATCCAAGTTGTTACTGAAGAGTCTGTTGCAAAACCCGTGAAGCCTTGTTAAAGTATTCAGCAGAGGGAAATGTGAAGAAAGTATAGCCACAAAAATGGAAAGTCACTACTGCTGTGTGGGACTGAAACGAAAGACAGTCACTTAACTGGTTAAGAAAACATAAAGGTCTCATATGATGATTTTTCCCTCTGGCCACCTGTGAGAAGTGTGAGGAAGCAGCAGAGTTGGTGATACATCCTGTGTTTGTGCTGCCTGCAGGGGTGTATGCCAGTCGTCTGGTGCTGATAGGTCTAAGATGTACACTAGATGGTGCTTGCACAACACAGGGAGCAAAAAGTGCGTCTGTCTCAAGATGTGTCAGCAACTCAATACTCCACCTCCTCCTTGAGTGTTCTCTGTGATGTGCACTCTGTTCCATTAAGAGGAGATACATAATTAAATATAGAAGGTTCACGAGTGATGTAGAAAAATGGTTATTTTCTATCTCACTGACCAATGCAATAAAAAAGATAAAAGCATTCGTTTGCATATCTGTAAATATGTTTACACATGCTTATGAATATACATAGTGTTGTCTCCAAGATTCTAAGGCTGATATAGTAAAACCTTTTCTATACTGCTTTAATGAGCTACACTTGCACAGAATTTAGAAGAAAAGAAGGGCTCTTTACAATATGTTTTTACAGCACCCGGCACTATCCAGGTGTTAACTAGTGTTCTAGCATTTAAAATCTAGCACAAACTATCAGGAATTTGGGGGGAAAAATAATTTTAAAAAAGCCCTGTGTCTTCCACATTTCATTACAACAGGAAATGAAAATAAAAATAAAAAAAAAATAAATAAATGAAAAAGAAAACCCTGGGTGCTGAAGTTCTGTGCACTGAATAAAGACATATAAATTGTGTAAAAACTTTTCATATATCCGTGGGACATCTGAAAAACTAAAGGAGAAAAGCCCTGAATCAATCATTGGTATTTTTTCATGTGTTTCAAAAATTTTTCACAGATGAAAAATGTTTTGGATTTCATGCAAAAATAAAAGTAAAAAATCTTCCAAAATTGTTGCCAATAATTCCTGTCAAGATTATATATATGCTCACCATATCTCAGCTCAAATAGAATAAACACAGTACCAAGTTATATCATATATTTATTCTTTGTCCATTATTTTTGAAATACAGACACAGTATCATCTTACAGTAGTTTAATATCCCGGTTAAACAGCTTTAACTAAATTTGGTTAAGTATCTTGCTTACTTTAATAATGTCTAGAGGCTCATATACCTGGGATGTGGTCTAAATTAAAACATAATTACCTTCAATGGATGCACATTTTTAACAAGGCTGGATTTTGGAAGAAGGAGAAGTAGATAGCAGGGCTGAGGAAAACAAGGACTGCCAGAAAAGAGAGAGAAGCTCACACAGGTTTGCTTGAATTGGTGCCAGCATGTGAACCCAAACATCCCAAATCAAATTGTGCTGCCAAAACACAAACAAGTTAAACAACAGTTTCTGCAGTCTTCTAATACCTGAGTTCATTGTAGTCCAGGTGTTTGTTGGAGGAATAGTAGTGACAAGCTATTCTCTGTGTTTTATTAAATAGAATGGGATGTAACGAAGTTTAGGGCAGTGGATATGGCTGTTCCTGGAACAGGTGTGCAGGTGCGTACCAGAGCCAAGCTGCTAAGGTGTTACAGAAGGAATTAAGCATGAAAATATTAACCAATAGGTTTTCAACTCTCAGGGTTAGCCAGGCATTTTATTGTCATGATTCCATGGCCTTCCTATTTATTAATATATATTTTTAAAGCCAAGGAGCTCCACTGGCTCACTGTGAAGCAAGAACATGCTTTGAAGTGGGCCAAGACATTCTAGCTTCCAAGTGGCCCATGATGGAGCAGGGTCATACTGAACTATGCCTGCATCTGGATTTTGTTACTTAGAAGAGCAACAACACCTGTTTCTCATTTATACAGCAGAACTAAGCAGTTGAGCTCCAAACTTGGCTGCTATGATTCCTTCTGAATCCAGGAGGAGTCAAATGCCAGGTGCTGGCTTTTGGAGCTCTGTTGCACCAGGACTTTGCTTGGGTTATTATATGCTGTAGCAGTTCTGGTGACAGGCCACCCTGCTTTCTTGTTCTCTTTCCCCCCTCTCCTCCTGTCTGCCAGCCTCCCTGACACATTCTCAGTCCAGACTGGGAGACAGGTATCTAAACCTGGTAAAACCCAGAAGTATCTAGGTAAATTAAGTGAATTCCTAGCCCTGCTTCCTGTAGGTCAAGAGGAGAAGTATGTTCCAGAACTGAGGACTGAGTGGTTTTGTGGTGGTGAATAGTGGGAGAAGCAGGGAGGAGGAGTAGGGAGAGGGCACATCAGTAGTTTTCATGATTCACATCCAGAAAATGTTACCGTGTCAGTCTGGATCATCTGAATTGCCATCTCCATCACGTTCTTGCAGCCTGTCCAGTTAATAGATAAATAAGCAAGCAAATAAATCTTACCCCGGCAACACAGACACACCCAAGTATTACAGAAGGTGCACTGAATCACCGACACGAGCATTTCACTGTCTGTGTCCGATGGAGGGTGGGAGTTAATATGCGGCAGCAGGGCAGTTAAAATAATCAATAAATGCGTGTTCAATCCTGAGGAAAGGGAGGGAGGGAGAGGAGAGAGAGACAGAGGGAGGGAGGGAGGGGGTGGTGGATGGGGAGGGGGATGGGAGGTGGGGAAGGTGCTGATTTCAGCCCTGTAGCGTCAGGATTGCGTCAATTTGGGCTTCAACCACGTCTTCAGTCTCGGAGTGGAGCTACTCAGAAGAGCCAAAACAGGAAGGGGGGTGCAAACCA
>NW_009954546.1:2060212-2060498 GCF_000747805.2 Chaetura pelagica
ACCCCGTCCCCCCCCAGTTCTCTTTGATCCAAGAAGTTGTGTGAATTTGGTTTCTTTCACTTCCCTCTTTTCCTTCCTACCCCACTCGCCCCCCTTGGTAAAGATCCCGGAGGGATAAAGAGGTTTTATGTGGGTGCGTTTTCAGATGAGAGAGGTTTGGGGTTGTTTTCTCTGTGTTGGTTAGAGTGGCTTGAGAGTTAAATGATGTGAATGCATCCTGTGCCACAGAGAAAAATCTTCGTTCAAGCCATTCTTGCAAAAATCGTCATTCCTTTTTTTTCCTGGT
>NW_009954546.1:2060514-2072778 GCF_000747805.2 Chaetura pelagica
CTGCTAGTTAAAGTGAAAGGTAGTCTTGTAAAGGATAGTGCTGGGAAGATGGAAATACATGTACCCAGTGTTTTTTAGTGGAAGAGCTGCATAATGATCAGTCTGGGTTCACTGAGAATAGCAATGGTAATAATGAACTTTTCTGTTTTGTCATTTCTGTGCCCTGGGTGTAGTGATTCACTGTGATACCACAAGTTTCAGAAGCAGTCATATATGTGCACTTATTCAATATAAGTACGTAAATACTCAGGAAAGCAATAAGTAGAAATGTTCTGAACTCTCCTTTACAAATATCGACTGCAGCTTAGATTGTATTTGCTTTACCAGTGGTTTAATTCAAAGATCTTTCCATTGACTTAAGTGAAGTGACTCCAGATTTATATCATGTAACTGAAATAATAACTTCTCCCAGGATCAATAGGTGATGTTTCCTATTAATACACTGCCCTGGATGTTAAACAATCACTTTACATTATGACAGCAAAAAATTGAGGTTGCAACAAAATTGTTTGTAAACATAAAACCATTTTTCTTACCATTTTGTCTTCCTTCCTACCCCACCCACTTAATGTTTCTAACCCCACTTGTGACATCCTGCTTAGCTAATTGCTTGTTTAAAGAAGGTAATTAATATTTTAAACACCAGATTTATTCTACCACTCCTTTCAGTAGCTGTAGAATTAAAATATTATCTAATTTCAATTGCTGTAAAAAGACTGACATTTTATGAAAAAATATTTTAAATGTGCAAATAATTTTAAAAAGCTATTAAAAGTATTCTGATTAGTTTTCAGTTAGTCCTTGCTTTCTACTTTTATACTGTGCATATTTAAATTTCTGCAGCTCAGGGAATTCTTGAAACTCAGAGCCATGTGCTTTACTTTGAAAAAAAAAAAACACTTCTTTTGGTTATGTCTGTAAGTTTCAGTAATTTTATTAAATTCTTACAATTAAGTATGTAGATTGATACAAATTGTAGACAAAGGGAAAATGATATTAATATTGTCAGAAGACATTAATAGACAGGCCTGATTCTTTCTGTGCTGGAACATGATGTCCTACTTTGCTCTGATAATGTGGTTGTGGATTTTTTTATTTATTTATTTATTTATTTTTTGTATCATCCCACTTATAAGCCAAGGTGTAGAGGCAGTACATCTACCCATCCAGCCTTTACCCAGATGAAACTGAGTGTTTCATAGAGGAGGATAATTTTGCTTTTCTCATCCAGAATGATCTGCTAATCAATTTCAAGAGACTCAGAACTATTGCACAATTGCCTTTATGCATAAACAATGTCATGCCATTAATATTCTACCTGTATTCCACTGTTGCAGAGAATAAATATTAAGTTCTGATTGCAACATTGTGAGAGATTTAAACTCACTTAATAACATTACTTATGGGCAAAATTGGATTTCCCATTAGTTGTGCTCATTCGCCCTTTGGATGCATGCTTTGAAGGACTAATGATACTCTCTATATGGCAACTAATGTATCCATATGACAGCTAAGGTTGTATTTGCTCAGTTCTCTCTTTATTCAGTTTAACTATAGAATTCATATTAAGGCAGAAGAGAATTATGTTTTTGTGTTTTTCTTACATACTCCTAAAAGTAGTGACCCTTACTGTAAACTCTCCATAGCTTTGGTTCACAGTGTTTTAAATGCAAAACTTAGTGGTTATCAATGATGCACTTAATAGTACTTTCAGCTTTAGACTCACATGTGACTGCTCAGTGTCACATCCATCTGGAAAAGACACTTGGTATATAATTGTTCTATATTTTCTTGATAGACTTGCTCCTGCGAAATACTGAAAATCCTATTGAAATGGTTGAGTGTTACAACCTCCGGTTAAACTCAGCTTTTTCCCAAAGATACCTCCAGGCAATTATGGGATCAGACCATAAAAAATGAGTTAATCGAATGTACAGTGTATTTTAGGAAGCAGCGTGAAAAGCAGATGATGTATCTATACTTAATATGTATTACAGAATCTATTTTATCTAACCACAAAATCTCCATAAACTCAAAGCAGAAACCTTTGGAGAGCTGGTATTACTCATGGACATAAATTCAGAAACTACATACAAAAGGAAGAGATAGTCGATCAATTACTAATTGTTATTACTATTAGGATGGGAATAGTATTTTCCTCCCAGACATTCTGTGTATGGAAAGATACTAAGATAATGCGTGCCTTGCTGAGGGACTACACATTCATGCCTGCAGGTGGCGAGCAATATGTACAATGCACTTTCAGTCTATTGATCCTGCTGCTATTACCATCTTGTATCGGTTTGTTTTAACAAATAAGTTTATTAAATGTCACACAGAGTCCAAGGCATGGATGCTTATGTGCTTGTTGCTATTTATTTGATTTGCAGATGAAATTCCTACAGTGGTTGGGATCTTTAGTGCATTTGGCCTTGTCTTCTCTGTCTCCCTTTTTGCTTGGATCTGCTGCCAGCGTAAATCTTCCAAATCCAATAAGACCCCTCCATATAAGTTTGTCCATGTTTTGAAGGGGGTTGATATTTACCCTGAGAATCTCAACAGTAAAAAGAAGTTTGGAGCAGACGATAAAAATGAAGCAAAGAACAAGTCAGCGATGCCAAAGAGTTCTCTCCATCTTGACCTGGAGAAGAGAGATCTGAATGGCAACTTCCCCAAAACAACCTCTAAAATCCAGAGCTCTCCAGATCTTGAAAATTCATCTCCTAAGCATTTTTCAGAAAGGAAGAAAGATTCAGTATCTCCTGATAGTTTAAAATCCATCACTTCTCTGTCATCTGAAGATAAACAAGACAAGCTAGGAACTCTCTTTTTCTCCTTAGAGTACAACTTTGAGAAAAAGGCATTTGTAGTGAACATCAAAGAAGCGCGTGGGCTGCCAGCAATGGATGAACAGTCAATGACTTCTGATCCCTATATCAAAATGACAATCCTGCCTGAGAAGAAACACAAGGTGAAAACCAGAGTGCTGAGGAAAACTTTGGATCCAGCTTTTGATGAGACTTTCACGTTTTATGGAATCCCATATAGCCAAATTCAAGACTTAACACTTCACTTTATGATCTTGAGCTTTGACAGGTTTTCCAGAGATGATGTCATTGGAGAAGTCCTTATTCCCCTTGCAGGAATTGAACTGTCGGAAGGAAAGCTGCTAATGGACAGAGAGATCATCAAAAGAAATGTTAGGGTAACATATTTTTAATTTAAACTTTAAAAGTGTTGAGCTAGTATTAGCTATGATTCTTGTGTAATGCTGCTGCCATCTTGGAAAGGAAAGGGAATGAGCTTATCATGCACGTGATTGAGATTTTTTCATAATGGCAGTATGGGGAAGCAATTACACAAATGTAATGAAAGAACATTACAATAAGAGTATTTCAAGAAATTACCAATGTCTTAAACTCTACTTGCTTATTCAGTTGGCCCCGCAGGTTTGAGTGGACCCCTTTACATTAGATCAAGAGGGCTAAATTCACATACACTTTCTTTCAAATTCAGGAATTTAAAGTGTGATATATTATTCCTCTCTTCCTCTCTCTTTTCTGTTTGATAACATTCCTTCTTAAAGCTTATTGAAATCAATGTGTATCTTTCACTTCAACTACACAAGTAGATTCTTAAGAATGCAGGTACACTTTAGTTAACAAATTGGAACCTCCTAGAGACTACATTGTTGATGCAGTAGCAAGTTCTTATATTTCAGTACTGTTACTACCTTCTCAAGAACTGTGACACAGGCTGCAGCCTGTGAAGAATAGTAGCACACCAGGGAGAAACCAAAGCCTTAGTGAAGTCAATGGCAAAACATACACACTTTACAGGGCTAAAAATACTTCATATCTTTTTGCCTAATTTCAAATGCAATGATCATTTACAACCATCGCAGCTGAGTGGCAGAAATGCACATGCATCACAGGCATTTCTCTTAATCTCTACTAAGGATGTAGAATGTGTATTGACTTTCAATTTGATTGTTTTCAAAGAGCAAGCATGCTGCCAAATCAAATAAATGTCTACTGGTCAACATACCTGTAACTAAAACTGTTATTTTGCAATTCTATTGCTATATTATGATAACTGTGTCATTGATAGTTTGAACATATTGGGTTTCTGGAATATAAGGTATTATTTTTGCTTCTTTTCCTTTTCTTCCTCTTTTCTGTGAAGTTAACTGCTGCTACAAGTTCAAATACAGTAATCATAGAGAAAGTCTTTGATCTCATTTTTAGATGTATTTCACAGCTTTAGAAAGTGTCGGGGATGAGATTTCACTAACTGGATGAGCCCATCCTGTTGAAAAGCATTTTAATTAAGATTTTTTAATTTACCTTTTTTTTTAATCGATATATCTTTTACAGAATTTTGTTTTGCTTAAGATCCTTTTCATCCACTGAGATTTTTTTCTGAAGATGTAGGGTTTAAATTCTAATTTCTGAAGTTAATAATGTCATGCCAACCTGTATTTTCATTGATTTATTATTTATTTTTGTCCAGTCTGACAATCAAACATAAAAAGGGTTATATAACTACAGTAGAGGGAAATTATATTTGCTGTGTAAAGCAGCATAGTTCCTTAAGCTATATCCTTTTACACCATTTCAGAACATACATTTATGTGACATTTTATAAGTCTTCTTAATTCTGGTTTAAAGCTTAGTCAAGACAATTGTTTCAAAATTTTATTATTTATTTTTTTTCTGTCATTTCCTCAGAAATCATCTGGGCGTGGAGAATTACTGATCTCTCTCTGTTATCAGTCTACAACAAACACTCTCACTGTGGTTGTTTTAAAAGCCAGGCATCTACCTAAATCTGATGTGTCAGGATTATCAGGTAATGGTTTTATTAATGAATATGCCCAAAGAATCTTAAAAAAAGGACAGAAGATACCTGAAATGTGGCATCTCAAAGACTAAAAAAAGCCCATGGATTCAGAAATAGAGTTTCTATTATTTGCAACCTATTAATTTTATTCATATCTAGGTCAATATTTTATTTTTTAGGGTATATATTTTACAAACTTGTTCTTCAATCACGTTAAGAAACAATGACATTTGTTTAAAAAAACAACAACTAAAAACAAAAAAACCCACCCACACACAAAACAAACAAACAAAAAAAAAAACAAACCCCCCAAAAAACCCAAAAAACCAAACCCCAAACACATTACATTGGAAACCAGTAAGTTTTGTGATGGTCTTAAACAGAACCCATCTGCCATAAGTATGGGATGCTGCTGGCAGAGACTAATAGCTTTTATTTATGACAGAAAACCCCAATAGCTTATTTATAGAAGAACAGTATTGAGTGAGATTATTATATGATTTATTTCAGCTTAGCACCAAGAAAAGCAGCCAGTTACATTTGTGCTGAATTTGGCACACTAACTCTAACACTTACTTGGCAAGGTGAAAAGATGGACCCTGCCAGTGCTGTAAGCAGGTTCTGATATAAACCCCATGCTTTATCATGAGCTGTACTTGGAGTGTGCTAAGAAGAGGCAGTTTTTGCACTCCCTTTTCCTGGTCTTGTGCCATTTTGCATTCAGTGGAATCTCCTTTGAAGCCAGTACTAAAATTGCACTTAGATGCACACTAATGCTAAGTAATATAACAACAGAATAAATTGTACAATATACGAAGGGTAAGACAACTCCACAAAAAGAAAGTACACAACAAAGAACTATACAAACAGTAGCGCATCTTCTGTAGATTATGGAGAGGATTGATAATCTTTCACTTCATGGGATTTTTTAAAAATGAAGTAGTTTTGGGAACCACTGACTCATAGTCACTACAGCAACTAATACAGGTTTTCTACTTCTCTCACCAAGAACTTCTGCAACTTATCTAAAATGTTAGCCCATACTGGATCCAGTGCAACAAAACTATAGATAACTTCCATTTACACGGTGAAGCTCCATTGAAAACCTCCTTTTGATCTCAATTTTATTTACATATCATAAGGAGAAAGGATATAAATGGAACCTGACTAAAAGAGAGAACGCACACTTTTAAAAATCAGTCATAGCAGATGATGGAGGTTTCATGGAGCTGGCCTGACAAAAAGATGATCACAATGGACCAAGTCTGACTGAGGTTCACCCAGCTAGCAGAATAACTGGAAAACAAAAGCCCTCCCAGTCTCAGAAGCCACCTGGACCTTATAGCACATCCAAATGACACATTTATTTCAAGTGCCTCTTATGAGTAAAGCTATAAATTCTGTTCACTCTTTCTGCCTTCCCTCAGTACAACCTTGCTAACTATAATAGAAATATAATATCTGCAAGAGATACAGGCAGCCATGCTACATCTGCTACCATGCTACCTAGTTCTTTTAGACAATTCTTCATTATTTGCTGCTCATCAGCAAGGCCAGATTCGATAGATAATTGGGTGTCAGTAATATACTGCACTCACAACAATCCTTATTTCCTCTGTGATTTTTGCCTCAATGCAACTTAAATCTTGTAGAAGGGCAAGGATGAAATTGTGTTTCTATGGGATCAGCTAAACATTTGCATAATTCAGTTTCCTTAGAAGATGTGAATTTTTTAATCAGAAGCTGTTCCATTCCCACAACCTTCTTGGTTTGCTTGATCACTAATGTTAAGATCTCCCACTAAACCTAATAAAACCAAGAGGGATAATCTAGAGGCCACAGTCAGTTAATGCTCTTTAAACAGAACTAACAATAATGTGAATCCACTGATGGGATATTGTTCTTGGTGGGTTTTATGCTTACATGGCATATGCTCATTCCAAAGCCAATTAACATTTTAATTACATTAAAACAAAATTTTTAAAGGTTTCTTATGGTGAGAGTATGAAAGTGAAGAGGTATTCTATCATACCTTCCTGCTGTTAAAGTATTGTCAGCACAAGGCAACAAAAAGCTTTTTTATCATTGGACCATTTCAGTCTGATAACTTTGTCATAGAACTTCTAAATATGGTTCAGCCTTCATTTAGCTTTTTAAAATAAGTATTCAACTATTCTTGATGTTTATTAGCTGATTGTTTACATAGACAATTTTTTTTTTTAATCAGATTCAGTAGAAAGGATTTCGTACTGCTTATTTACACCATAAGAACTTAGAAATAGATTCACATTTGAACTAAGTACCAAGGTACTCAAAAGGAATTATTTTTAAAGTATTATCTAGAATTCCCATGAAGGAGGAAATAGAGCCATTTTTGAAGACAATAGCAAAGGAATCTTGTAATTGTTGAATAATTATGAGGAATGTGAACACTCAGAGTTGTTTGACAGCTAAAAATACAGCCATTTTCCCTTCCTTACTTCAGTAATAGCACAGCACATACATAAAGTCAAGTAAAAATCCTAACAACAAAATTAATCTTAAATTTAAAGTTTAGTCTTAAATTTGTTCAATAAAAATTGGTGGCTGCAATTTAATCAAGCCAAATAACTTTGATAGAATCACAAAATATATTAATAGCATGCATCTATCCATTCCCCAACAAGACCTTATTTTCTCCTTTCTGAGGCTTTTCTTTGCATGAGTCCTATTGTTGCTAACAGTTATCCCCTACTGGTAGAACATGTGAAAATCTGATTTCTGTTTCACATAAATATGTAATGGTAAGTATTTGTCAGAGTCCATTAAAATTTTGTGTATCTTCAGACCACCTCTGCATGTACTAGAGATGTTACTGGGATTAGTGGACTGCAGGGCAGGATTTATCTCATTAAGGATATACCTGTATTTGATGAGATTAATCATGCACTAAAGGGACAATCGTGTTTCCATCTTTGGTGACTGTAAAGGAAGCTCAAAGGGCCTAATTCAGAAGTAAACGCAAACATTGGATGAGATTAATCTTTAATAACTTGAAACATCTCCTTATTGTGATGTAATTCTATTGCTAAAGTATGACATTTACAATTAACTACATCAAGGAATTTCTAAACAGTACTGTTCAGTAGCTGATCTGTGCTTTTGCTTTTAATTACAGACCCGTATGTCAAAGTGAACCTGTATCATGCTAAGAAGAGAATTTCTAAAAAGAAAACCCATGTGAAGAAATGCACTCCAAATGCAGTGTTCAATGAATTATTTGTCTTTGACATTCCTTGTGAGGGCCTTGACGATATCAGCATTGAATTTTTGGTTTTAGATTCAGATAGGGGG
This sequence comes from Chaetura pelagica, assembly GCF_000747805.2. Classification (NCBI taxonomy): domain Eukaryota; kingdom Metazoa; phylum Chordata; class Aves; order Apodiformes; family Apodidae; genus Chaetura; species Chaetura pelagica. Next base: position 2,068,690 of record NW_009954546.1, read on the forward strand.
TCAAGGAATGAGGTCATTGGCCGGTTAACCTTGGGATCTTCAGCAGAAGGAACAGGTGGAGAGCACTGGAAAGAAATTTGTGAATATCCTAGGAGACAGATTGCCAAATGGCATATGTTGTGTGATGGTTAGCAGCTCAGAGAGGGGATGTGACTTGAAAAGCTATGTATGTTTCCATAGGCAAGAAGTAGCTTTTTTCTTTGATATTTATAATTACAGGCTTGTAACAACCATTTATTTTTTTTTTTAATTTTTTTTTTCAAGGGGGCTCTGGGGAATAAAAAATGGATTAAATTATCAGAACAGAAGGAAACTAAAGTTTCACCATAAATAAAGGAATTTGTATTACATTAGAATTTCACCTAATTCTGTAAGATGCATATTCTTCTGGAGTTTTAATAGTCTGAAGATTTTGAAGCACTACAAACTTTAGTAAGAACAGGCTATGTTTTATGAAAAAGTTACTGGAAGCATTATTAGTACTGTTATACAGAAGAAGATAACCTCATTAAAATATATCACTAAATATAGAAAAAAAACCCCAAAACAACACAACATACCTGTGGCTTAATGGGGAGGGGACTGCGTCTGTGAAAGTCACAGGGAATGAGGGTGAGTAGGAGGGGAGTTCCTTCTGTCCCTCCATCAAAAACCTTCTATGAAAATTCAATCATTATTTTTAAGTTTTTGGTTACTTATACTTTGATCGTCCCAAAGACTGAAGAGATTTTTAGCAATTTGCTTTACATACCACATCATGTGCAATTAGTTGTTTTATGTGTTAATACTGTATAATTATTTACAGTTTACTTTTTAATATGTATGTATATAATTTGTTTTATTACAGTGACTGAAATAGATACATTATTCAAGTCATCAAGTAATTTAACATACATTCTTTTGTTAAAAAGGGCTGCTTTATGGGTGACTGCATATGCTATAGTGTAGCTAGAATTTGGGATTAGATATGGCTTGCAGTTTTTTCCTCCAGCAAGGACTTAAGTATTTCAAGCCATGGGAAAGCATTTCTGTTGAGATGAGGTAACATGCAGGACATTACAGTCAATGACCTTTCACCAATTATATTTTAAACCAGTCAGTAATACTTGAAGAAAAGTAGTTTCTTCTTTTGTTTTCCTTAAAGAACAAAAGAATGAAACAGAGAACAAAATCTTATTCTGATGTTTAACTTTATGAACTCTGAGTAATACCATCATAGTCAACAAGACTACTCTCCACATAAAGATTTTAATGCATTTTTAATCTATTGCAGGATTGGAAACAGAGCTCACATTACAATTTATCCAATATTATGTTAGACAAACTACTTGGAAAGTGCATTTCACTTAGATTATGTGCATTAAAGGCCATTACTGATTGTACTGAAAATTGGTGGCGGTAAGGGAAAATAACATTCTGATTTCATGTTAGTTTGACATATGTATGTTTAAACTTAAAATTTGCCAGGCTGGGGGATCATTATATGTAACATAAATAATACGTAAATAAAACATTTAGATCTGTGAAATTTACTCTTGGTCATGCCAGATAGATTTTTAGGCTGTCAGAACTAGAGCACAACTATTGGCAGATTATTTCCTGAGGTTTGTACACTGGTTTCTGATATACAGTTGTTTTCAGATATCACTCCTACATAATTTTCAGTTACAATATATAGGAAGAAGAATATAATGATGTTAGTTGTTGATGTAAGAAGGATTTAAAAAGTGAAAAACCGTTTTCAGTATTTTCGCGTATGTCATTTTGTCATGTGTAATGCCACTGAAGTGAATAAAACTTTTTGGGGATTAACATAGTGCTCAATGTGAGTACAGGTAACAGAACGAGCATGTCACGTTAAAAAAAACACATACATTGGATGTCAGATTATTTTCATGAAACAATAGATCCAGGTTCTATTTGAAACTGTTGGAGATTTGTTGTCAACTTTACCTGTTCTCATATGGCTAACTTATGTTTGCAGTAAAGGACACTGAAATATGAAATATGCAAGTAGATAAATAGTACTGGAAGAATTCTGTTGAGGCTCTTCCAGGTTTTGTGTCGGTATTTTCTCCAGTTTTTGAGAATGTGTTTGATATAACAGTGTTTATAAATTTCTGTAAAAATACATTTTCAAAATAACATGAACATGCTTTTTATGATAATGCTCAATGTAAAAAATGTGCTTATTGTATGTAAAAAGGAGAGGAATCTTTTTTTGCTTATATGTTTAGACAGCTGATTAACTGCTTAAGGGCTAGTTTGCCAGCCACATTCAAGCAGAGCTAATCCAAAGCCACCCAGTCAAAGGAAAGATGCCCACAGACTTCAGTGGGGTTTGAAGTGCAATCACAGAGCAAAGCTCTTCCTATGTCAACCCAGCAATGCCAATAAGATCATGGAAAAGGGGATATACTGTTTGATCTTATAGCAGCTGGGGAACTTTAAGTCAGTATCACACAATCAGAGTTGTTTTATACTGAAAGTGATTGCATGAAAGACAGTGAGACAGCTTGTAATTATGAAAAAAAAAAAAAAAAAAAAAAAAGGTTTTGTATATTAGCCCGTAAGTGGTACATTATCTCTAAAAAATCAGATGACAGGAGTTGTCTGTCTTCTATGGACAAGAATTCTGACATTAGTAGAACAAAAAATCAAATTCATCTTTTTAAATTAATGATGGGATGTGATTACCTATCGTTTTGCATCCAACAAGTCGTGATCAATTATTTTTTTGTTTAAGTTCCTGTAGCAGCTTGAGGGTCAATATTTCTGTCAGCTAAATGACAGTTGTTGGGGGGCAGGGAGGTAAGAATGGCAAAGGGAAGCAAAGAAATTTTTATTAAACCTAAAAAACCCCTGTACATAGAATTTTGGTTTTCACTTAAAGCAATGTTTAACTTGGAAAGTTGAGTAAAGACGACTTGTAACACATCTGTAAACCAGACAAGGCAGGAGCAAATGTGGACCTGTACTGAGACAAAAAATTCTGCTGTTTTATAAACTATTCAATCCTCATTGTGAATATCTTGGAACACTGTTAAGGATACTGTACTGTATTAAACATGTAAAAAAAAAAAAAAATGTTTGTCAAAGTAGCTTACAAAAATAACTCCTTGAATGGGAGATTATCTATGTCTGGAGAACTGTCGTAACTAAATACCTGATTCCTTATGGTGTTGTAACTTAATAGAAGCTATTTGAGAGGAAGCATGGTGTATGAGATTTTGTAAGTTATTTGTGCTGGTTCTGTATGTTGTGCCATGTGTGTAAGACAAGAATAAACTGCTGCTTTCATTCATCCCATCCCAAAACAATTATCCTACCAATGTATCTTTTCAAGAGATTTCTGCTATTTTTGGTATTCATGGTCTACTTTCTTATGCTTCTATCAAAAAAAATCTGCCTTGCAAAGTCTTCCTCTTCTTATGGAGATGGATTAGACTTGTTCTGTCAAACACTATCTGGGCACATGATGTGTTCTTTACTTGTAGCTTCTTGCTGCATATTTACATTTGTCTTGAATTGTAATGTACACTCAAGCTAGAACCAGAGAAGTGGCCCATGACAGAAAATCTAGCCTACATAGGTCCTATAGGGACTGACAGCACAGATGTAAACAGGAATGAATTCTGTCATATCAGGTGAAAGAAGTAAAATACAAGTCACATTACTATTGGAATTCTGGTGCCATTCCATTTGTTTTCCAGAAGCAAAAAATAGCCCTTGGACACTCATGCTGTACTATTCCTACTGCCTTCGATGTATGGAAGTCATGTCAGGCACCAGCTTGTCAGGTGAGTTTGGAGGTTAAGGTAGAAAAAGTGTTCCAAATGTTATACAGAAATACAAACTTTGCTGCTGTGGTCTTTAAGGTTATTAAGAGTATTTTATCAGCACAGAACTTAAAGTTAGGGAAGGAAGAAGGCGGTTGCAGTTGGGATATAAGCTGGTATATTGTCTGTGGAAAATCTGTCCCCAACACAAAGGTATCAAGTGAGAGATTGCTCTCTTCTATCCTATGCAATTCCTGCTTTTTTCTTCCTTGCATTGTATGATTATCTTTAAACAGCACTGATGCACATG
>NW_009954546.1:2072810-2084790 GCF_000747805.2 Chaetura pelagica
AATGCAGATTTCCCAACTATAATAGAGCTGAGCCTCAGGGAAAGTCTCAAGGCTTTTGTCCTGATTGCTATTTGTAACTCAAAATGCTGCAACAGATAAATCGTCCTCAAGAGAACCCTTATAGGTGTCCTTTTCACAGGAGATGTGATTCCTGAGGTGTACCTCTGTTTTTAAGCCCCTTATATTTTTACAGCATCATGAATGGCAACATGCTGCACACTCAGTAATAAAGCATAACCACAGATGCCCATGAACAACACTACTGTTCTATAATGTCATTCCAATATATTCTATGTAAGCTGCAACCTTCTGTCACAACCTGGGTAGGGCAACCCAGGGAGATTCAGATTGGACCCCCTTGCTTTCTAAGCTCCTTCTCATGGAGGAGCCCAGGTGTTGTTTGATCCATAGACCTGGCACTTCCAAGGAGAGTGATTAAAATGTTATATTCCAAGGAAATGTTCAACAATGCATTAAGGTGAAACAATAGATGACAATACAAACCTGTATTTGAATATTAGGTTTAATTAAAACTATAGAAGGAATACGGATACTTCAATTGATATCTCAGGTTGCATTATCATAAAGGCTGACAATTAGATCACAAAAGTCACAATACCTGTTTGTTCAAGCTGCACAACCTGAATGTGGTTTGGCCTTGCTTTGTGTAAAGAGAAAACAAGTGAAGAAAAGTTTAGAGAGAGAAAACAGAAAATCACCAGTCCTGGATCCAGCCAGTGGAGGAGAGTTGGTGTCAGTGAGGCTCCCCAAGCCCACCATTGCAGCTACCTTTTTTATAGGCCTAGTTTCCTTGTTTTGCAAGGATGAGCAAGTGTGTTTGAGTCATAAGCCTGAGCAGCTGGAGTGGACCTTGCCCCCCTCCATCCCTGATCATTGTATATATTTTCTATGCAGGCTGTAGGCCATCACTGTTGTCCCATTGTCTCAGGCAGGCCTTTTGGGATGAAAATGAGACTTGTTTGAGGGGTTACAATGGGGTTTTGACACTACTTCCCTCAAGTTCAGATTCTGAGGGCTGGTCTCACACCTTCTGAATTGTACGCTATTAATGAAGTCTCATATTTTCGTAAGTCCCACAAAGATGCTGAAAAACTCTTACAGCTGCTGTAACTGGCATGGACACTTACTTGCTTTGTTATGCTCATGGCTCCTGTGCAATTAATTTATTTCAAAAAATTCTACCCAGTTCTCACAAGCTTTTCTAGACTTTTTCTAGACAAGCTTTTCTTTACCCTCCACATCTTAACAGCTGTTGTAAAATGACTTTGGGTTTGGAGGCTTAAAGGCTGCTTTGGAGCACTGATTACTTTTGCTGCAGAGCAGCATCTTCTAGTTCAGAAGTAGGAATCAAAGTAAAAAGAGAAATGGGAGGAGTTAATTTGCTGTTTACAATATAGTTATATTTATTTTTTACGTTATTGTTATGTTTCTGTTGGTTTTGTTACCGTGTGTCAGAAATACTTAGTGCTTGACCAGAGAAACAGTCTGGTCAGTCACAGAAACGTGGGCTCTGATTACACCACCAACAATAAAATCAGGTGCTCTCCTGTCAGATGAGTTGACTTCTGCTCAAGCCTTTCAGTTTCAGTAACAGGACTGAGGAGACACCTCCTAGGCTCCTATGCCTTGCCCTTGTCCTCCAGAGCTCTGCAGTCAGTCTTGACATACTCTAGGTGCCTCAGTAGTACTGTTGATGTCCACATAGAAAAGCTGTAACAGTCCAAGATCTGTGCAATGTCCTGGATCCTGGTCTCATGACAAGCACCTTACCTCCTAAGGTATCATCTGAGCAGGTCCGCAGATTAGGCCTCCATCTTCAGGTGGAGGCATCTCAATATTACCACACTGAAAATACCACACTTCAATAACTTTCCACTCTGAAAGCCACCCTCCAACAAAGCCCAGACTCCTCCACAGTTCTGTAAGAACTAGGCCAAATTTATTATCACCATTTTGTGCTGCAAAGCATACTCTTTGGTATATTGACACCATTGCTCCATAATCTTCCAGCAGCCCTACCCAATCCTGTAGGACAGGGGTAGGCCTTGGCACACCATGCCATACTGACTACTGCTGTGGCTCCAGTGTCCCCTTCTGCTGCTGTGTGCTTGATCCTCTTCTCCCTGTAAGGTACCAAGCACCCACAGCAGGATCCCAAGCCCGAAGGCAACTTCCTGCACTGGTAGCAGATCCCAGAGCAACTGTTGCATACTTGGAGACCACCAGTTTACACTGGTCACATGCCTATTTGAACTGCACCACTAGAAGAGATGTCTCTGTTAATAGTCCCTGGGCCAGAGAGACCTGGGCCAGGCCACCTTCAGAAGCCCCTCCAAAGCCACTAGTCCACAGCCACCCAACCCCAGCCACTCCCAAGCACCATTGCTCCGGGATGAGACTTCTTGCCCTCCCTCATGCTGCCCCCATCCCATTCATATCCATCCTAGGAGGATGCAAATCTGTCTAGGTGCTAGTGTGCACCGCAGCACACCCTCATTGCACCTGAAGCTGCAGAAATATCAGACATGGAGTTTCCAGGTATTGTGACATTTCTAGAAAGGTTAACCTGCTTCTCTTTAATGAACAAGGTGTCACTCACCCTGTAGACCATAGATTGGTTTGGGTTGGAAGGGATCTGCATGGGCAGGGAAACTTCCCACTAGATCCAGTTGCTCAAAGCCCTATCCAACCTGACCTTGAATGAACACCTCCAGAGAGGGATCACCCACAGCTTCTCTGGACAACCCATTCCAGTGTCTCACCACCCTCACACTACATTTCTTCCTAATGTCTAACCTCAATCTCCCCTCTTCCAGTTCAAAACCATTCTCCCTGGTCCTATCACTACACACCCTTGTAAAAAACCTCTCCAAAGATTTTTTGTGGCTCCTTCAGGTTCTGGAAGGTGCTTTAAGGTGTGCACAGAGCCTTCTCTTCTTCAGGCTGAACAACTTAAACTCTCAGACTGTTTTTACAGTAAAGGTTTTCTCATCATCTTCATGGTCTTCTCTGGACTCACTCCAACAGCTCCAAATCTGCCCTGTGCTGGGGACTCCAGAACTAGACACAGTACTGCAGGTGGGATCTTAAGAGAGCAGAGTATCACCTCCCTTGATCTTCTGTCTACTCTTCTTTTGATGCGGCCCAGAACCCGGTTTGTTTCTGGGCTGACAGCGCATATTTCCTGGCTCATGGTGAGCTTCCCATCAACCAACACCCGTAAGGTCGTCTCTTCAGGGCTGTTCTTAATCCATCCTCCACCCAACCTGTACTTGTCCTTGGGATTGCTCTGACCCAGGTGCAGGACCTTGCGCTTGTCCTTGTTGAACTTCATGAGGTTGGCACTGGCTGACCTGTCCAGCCTGTTAAGGTCCCTCCGGATGGTATCCCTGCCCTCCAGCATGCTGACCACACCACACAGCTTGGTGTCATCAGAAACCTTACTGAGGGTGACCCCAATTCCACTGTCTATGTTAAATCCAGTGGGATTTCCCATTATTAATCTTTCTGGCAGTAAGAGTCTCTTAAGGTAATGAAGAACAGGCAGGGCCTGACTGGAAAGTGTTGAGTTTCCTCTTGTCCTGAGTCATAGCATTTTGGATTATGAATTAATCAATAAGCTAATATAAATTAGAATAGAGTGTTTGCAATAAAAGTTAATGTTGCAAAAAGATCCCTGTCTTTCCTCCGTGTGAGAAACAGTGCTTTATGAAAGCTTCTAGTGCTAACCAAAAAAATAAAATATAGGAAAGAACCTCATAAAAACTAAGATGCAGAAGTTCAAAATGCACAAATAAACATATTAAGAATATTTTCTTTTGAAGTCACAGAGAAAGAAACATTATTTGAAAATAGTATCACTGCTGTTACAGATCTTTTTTTTTTTTTTTTTAACCAGTCAAGGGTGCTGTATAGTCACTGCAAGATTTAATTTAGTCTTGAAGACAATCTCAGGTATAACCATGTGTTTTGTTTTTTTCTGACAACTGCTGTAAATATTTTACATGGCTCTGAAAACACAACTGGTTTTAGGGAAAAAAGTAGGAAGTATTTCACAGTATCACTAACAATATTGATTACATTTCAGTAATAGCTTCTAAATGAAATCGCCTTTAGGTTTGTGTAAATGAAAGTTTCTAGTTGGACACTAACAGATGGACAGGGAAACCTTTGGATGTCTGCATCTAAGGTGCCTATGTACATTGATTTGCGAGGCAAATAAACAGTATTCTAGCCTCAATTTTGCTTTCAATAGTATGGGATAAACCTTAAAAACATCAATAGTAGCAACTAACTTTTGTTATGAGTTATTATTTTCACTGTTCGGGGTTGTAATGCTGCTCTGGGGACTGTATTTTCTTGAGATAAACCCCTCAGAGCTGTATGCTGCAATGGATAAATAGGGAGAAGGAAATAGCTGTGAATCACAAATAGGTATATAGCAATGCCTAAAATAAAAAGTCATATTAAGCAACAACAAAAGTTATAGATAAGTCAATCAGTGTGGAGAAAGTGTACATGAGTAAAATGTTGTCAGGAGAGGAAAGGAGGTAGAAATCTGACAGTTTTTCAGAAGACTCAAAACCCAGTGCTATCTGGCCTGTGATAAACATTTCTGTTGCTTGTTTCCCCCTTAGTCCCTCAGTGAAAGAAATACACCTTTATTTCATCCTGCTTTGGTCCACATCAGTTAATGGAGATGTGTTGAAACTTTAGGTTCATTATATATGACTGGTGTTCAACTTGCATTGCTGCAGGCTTGCAGAAGAGTGGCTGAAAAATTGTTCAGAGGAAAAGGACCTGGGGGTGTTGGATGATACTGTCTGAACATGAGCCAGTGTGTCCCCAGATGCCCAAGACAGCCAACAGCATCCTGGCTTGTATCAGGAATAGCATGATCAGCAGGAGTAGGGAAGTGATCATGCTCCTGTACACAGCACTGGTGAGACAGCACCTTGAGCACTGTGTTTAGTTCTGGGCCTGTTGTTATAAAAAAGACATCGAGTTGCTAGAGCAATTTCAGAAAAGGATGACCAAGCTAGTGAAGGGGCTGGAGGTCATGTTCTATGAGGAGATGCTGAGGAAACTGGGATTGTTTAGTTTGGAGAAGAGGATACTGAAGGGAGACCTCATTGCTCTCTATAACTACCTGACAGGAGGGGTGATCAATCTCTTCTGTGAAGGAACAACTGATAGGACAAGAGGGAATGGCCTCAAGTTGTGCCAGGGGAGAATTAGATTGGATATTAAGAACAATATATTCCCTGAAAGAGTTGCCAAGCACTGGAACAGGCTGCCCAGGGAAGTAATGAAATCACCATCCCTGGAGGTATGGAAAATATGCATAGATCTGTTACTTAGGAAATAGTTTAAGGAGGGTCTTGGCACTGTGCTTTGTTAATGGTTGGACTTGATGATATCAAAGGTCTTTTCCAACAAAAATGATTTTATGATCCCATGGTTCTATGATTCTGTGTTCTGAGAATGGTAAAGCACTCAGCAAGACACAACCCAGTTCCTGGAGTGGATAACTGCAGGATATGGATGATCAATAACTGCCATGGTTATGGATTTGATAAAATGAGCTGAACTGAAGCAAGGAAGTACACTGAAGAGCAAAATAAGCAAGATAAAAAATGGTTTATCTTGATCTTTCTTTCTGGCAATTTAAAACTTTATTTGCTCTCATTTGTTAAAAGGTGTTACTGAAAGTTACCACAAAAATATAGATACTGCTCTCCCTTAATATCATCAGAACCAATCCTTAGAAAGAATAATACATTAGGCAACTGGGAGCCTGAAATGTTTTGAACATTACAGAGTTTAACAGACCTCCTATTTTAATGAATTTTAAGTGGGAAAGCATTTATGATCCTAATATACTTACTCACTCTTTAACTCATTTCACTTAAACACAAATACAGTATTAGAATAATAGAATCATTAATGTTGGAAGGAACCTTAAAGATCATCAAGTTCCAACCCCCCTGCCCTGCCATGACCAGGCAACCCTAGCACTAGATCAGGTTGCACAAAACCTCATCCAACTTAGCCTTAAAAATCTCCAGGGATGGGACATCTACAAGTTCCCTGGGCAAACCATTCCAGTTCCTCACCACCCTTATAGGGAAGAATTTCTTCCTAATATCTAACCTATATATTCCCTCTTTCAGTTTAAAACCATTACCCCTTGTCCTATCACTGTCTTCTCTGATGAAAAGTCCCTCCCCAGCTTTTCTGTAGGCCCTTTTCAAGTACTGGAAGGTGCTATAAGGTCTCCCTGCAGCCTTCTCTTCTCTTCTCTTCTCTTCTCTTCTCTTCTCTTCTCTTCTCTTCTCTTCTCTTCTCTTCTCTTCTCTTCTCTTCTCTTCTCTTCTCTTCTCTTCTCTTCTTCAGATGTGCCCAAAATTTACACCATTGCATGGACAAACTGTGAGAGGCAATGGTAAAAAAAACCCTTCATTTTGCACTCTAGTTGTACTCACAAAGACAGCTGGGAGCTGTGTCTGCCTTTTATTAACTAAAAAGCAAGTTGGTGTAGAGCAATCTATACTGTCCTAAGGATGTGTAGATCCTCTTCTATGGGTACAATTTAGAAAAGAAAGGCCAAGATGTAGTTCAAAACTTTCAAAGTCTCATGTTTTCCAGTGGACTGGACAGGTGCCTATATCTAGCCTTTTGTTTTGCCTCTCCCATGTTGCACAAGCTAGGTGAAATAGCAGAAGAATTCAGCAAATGTTGAAGGTTTCCAAGGTTTTAAGGAGAGGTATTCAGGAACTACATAGCAACACATTTTAGTTTTGAAGAACAAATTAAAAGGCAGTGGGCTGAAGAAACAGGAGAAGCCATAACCAGCAAGGGATGCCTCAAATAGGAAGTGACATTCAATGACGCAAGAAGGGCCTTTCAGTTCTTTGTTCCAGAGAAGAATAAAGAATATGTAAATAATGTATAATTTGGCTAGAGAAATTATTCTCAAAAATATCACTGAAAAGTTGTTAGTGCTTGAAATTTCTGTTAATTTAATATTGACACTAAGAAGAAAAATTATTAATAAAATAATAATTTTTGAATTAGTTAAAACCAGTATGTTGATAATGGTTTTATTGTAGTAGCTATTTGATATCCAATAAACATTACAGGTGACAGCCACTGTGGATTAGTGAAGCAAATACTTATGGGCCTAATTTACCACTATGTCCCTCCAAAAAATACCATTCCTTTATTTGTAGTCACCAGACTGCAAAAAGAGACATGAAGGTAATCTGAAAAAAAACCTCAGTGATCTCTGGAGAGAAACAAAATTGGTACTAGGATGACCTTTAGAGGGAAATCTGGAAGGCTGTATAATCTGATTGTCAGAATTTACTGCAAGATCAGAAGCTTATATTTATATGCTCAGGCCGGTGTTCACGTAATGATCCGATTTATTTACTCATGCCAATACTGAATATTATTTGTGAAAATATGAAACTGGCAATGCGCAAAAGGAAAGTAGAGAGCTATAAAAGTCTGCATTGTTCAAAAAAACCCATTCTAATACAGACAAAATAACATTTCCATAACTATTATTTTGTCCTAATTTTCTAGTGATTCTAATAGTATCCCTTTAGTTTATGTTCCAAGGTTAAAAGCCCTACCAATAATAAAAATTATGTTCTGGATTGCTACTTAAAGCAAACATAATAATTTTGTATCTTAACGGCTGAGATGAATCTCAGAATTGCAAAGGAAATAGAGAAATATTTTCTTTCTTAATTAACTACACAAAGATTAATATTTTCAGTTTTAATGCTCACAGATCTCTAATATTTCTCGGCATAACAGCCAAGCAAATAATTGGAATGACAAAGAGTAACAATGTTTGTGTTAAATTCAAAGGAACTAAACTGTAAAATTGGCATAAATTGTGCCTGGTATTAAACTAACACACCATAGGTAGTGCCTTTGGCCTAATGTCAAAGGCATTTGCCTCTCTACTTGGATAGATGAACAAACACAAAAAGAGTATCAGTTTTTGAATGGTTTTAATATTTGTAAATAAAGAACTCTGAAAGCTGCAGTCCTACATAACTGAGTGGGGAAAAGGATCCAAAAACTAGCTCCTTGTAGCTAGACAGACACTGTACTGTTGACATATGAGTTCTCAACAACTCCCCAGTAACTTTCTGAACAAGTAAACAGTTACAAGCCCATTGTTCTGACTGAAATATTTGTTCTTTGTTGCTCTTCTCTCTGACTCAAAAAAGACCTGAGGAAAGGCATAAAAAGGTTCTGAGTGCACTGGCTCAGAAACTGGGTAGTAAGTTAGTAATATTTTCGTGCTTTAGAGCATCTTCATTGAAATTTTTGGTGTTGTCTCCAATTGTGAGTTGAATTGCACAATATAAATATACCTTTGGAGAAAACAGTGATTCAGAGCTTCCGGTCACCTCCAGTCAAAGCCTTGTCTTCCTTACAAAATTGATCAATAATCCAAGTTCATTCAGTGTAGTCACACTTGCACAAATCTACACCTGGTGTAGCTTTTCTGTGCATTCTGAAATAGATTCGATATGCTACGTCGGAAAATCATTTAAGTATATTAACAAATGTCTCCAGATCTGTCCTGTATTTTTTCTAGTTTTGATACCAATAAAGAGACAGTGGTGGTGGTGATGGTGAAATAATATTGAACCATCATATAGCCTCAAAGCATTCTATTGTCTAGACTATAAAAAGCTGGTGAAGCAAATGCTCTCTTGACAGGCTTCTTGCTTAGAAGTCAAAGGAAAGAAATGCATCAAGAAATCACTGAAAGTCACTAGCCACAGGCTTTATCAGGGGAAAATAAATAAATAAATAAATAAATAAATAAATATATCAGTGTTGAATTTAACAGTTCAATGATTTTCTACATTTAATCTATGGGTGTTTGGGGGCAAAGGACAATATTGAATATGAAATGCAGGTAAACGGCAAGTCCGTTTCCTAAAATCCTAGATTCTCTATGTAGCATTTGCACATCCCCTGGAAAGTGTCTGAACTCCACAATTCAAGAAAGGGCAAATACTTGATTATAGCCTTTTATTTTAAGGACTTTCAATAGACCTGTAAGTTGGTTAAACCTAGAGTGATAGATTCTTCCAATCCTGATTTTAAATACAGAGTATGGGATCCTTCTCAGAGTTCATGCAGATACTTTCATGTATTACAATGGGTTAAGCTTTCCTGAAACCTACTGAGGGTGGTTAGTTGAGTCTGAGAAGCTAGAGAGCATTTTGGATGTAGCAGCTACTTCTGAATGAGCTGAGATGGTTCTGGAGGACTCTGGCACTGATGGTACTGCATAGTCTGGGCCTAAGCTAGGTTACATGGTTTGTTCTTTTGATATTTCAGTTACATTTACTCAGTTTCATTTACCTTGGGTTTGCTTGCCATTGCATTGATCTTCATACTTCCTGTAATTGGATCTTTCAACACACCTAACATTTTGAAAGACTTGACTCCTCTGTCCTGGTGAAATTAGTGGGCTACTTTCTTTATAAGCAACAGAGAAATGTAACAAGTTTATCTTAGAAATGTACTTTAAGATAGTATAAGACCACTTTGATGTCTGTCTTATTTTTTACTCTAAAGAAAATAAAACCCACTATCATACAGCAGTGAGTGGTGAGGTTCAAGTGAGATAAATCCCAACCATAATATATTTTTCTTTTCTTTTTTTTTTTCTCGGAGAAAGAAAGATAGCTAGATATGTGGGAACAGAATCTGGCTGAAATACATCACTCCACTCTATGTTTTCCAGGTAGGTTTTCAGACAGGTTTTATGATATGTATGTGGGGCAATCTTATACCCAGCCTTCCAGCTTTTTCTGAATAAACAGTAATTCCATATTGTCCTGCCACAAAATTAATTTTCTATTAACATTAACATTAAAGTATAAATTGCAAATACATTATAGATCATCACATAGCTTTAGTTATAACTCAAGTCAATTCTTATTTTCATGTTGTGGTTCCGAACTTGTTTTGTTTTCTTTGTGGATTTTAATATCTGTTTCTTATCTGTGCCTTCTTAGCATCTGCAATAACTTTTAAAAGGAAAGAAGTACAAATCAATTTGCTCCACATAGGCATTGCAGCTGGAGAACTAGCAAAAGCTACACTTTTATTCTGCAGGCAAGTCCTTTACACATTTCTCTGCTGAGTCAATAACTTTTTAAAATTTCAGGCTTCAGGCTACAATATAATAGTGATCCTGATATTTTGGTTGGCTTTTATTTTATTTTATTTTTTTCCTTAAATCTAAACATAGCAGAAAAAAGTATTTTCCCGCTTTCAACACTAAGCAGAGCACCAGCACATTGTAAGCACATTCATCACTAGAAGGACAGTTGTGTTAATAGATCACATAAGAGATCTGTATCATACCTTGTCCTCTGATAACAGCTATCCATTGCTGTTCCTGTACATCCCTATCACATGTCAGATACAGCCACATACCTAGAGATGGCAACTGCCTGCAACAGGATTGGATTCTGTTTTTCTACAAACAGTGCACAGAATTAATTATTTTTTTCTACCTAATATCATTCTTGGAGGACTTAGTGCTCCTGTATATTTTAGTACCAAGGTTCACCACCACCTTACAGAACTTGTCAGAGTGGAACTGGGGGCAAAAGTGACCCCATAGATATAAGAATTACTCATGAGCACTGAATATTCTTGGAGTACAGCTCCCCTGATTGTTCACTTCCAAATCTGAAACTACAGATTTGAAACCAGAGATTCAAATCAGAGAACTGCACTATCAGGGGGTGTCTAGGGTGGACACCTCTTAATACTGTTTGCATTCCTGTTTTTTATCCAGTTAGCTCTGGAATTAGGTGAAAGTGGAAAGGGAGGTGGAGATAAGGATGTAGTGGGTATTGCATTGAGCATATTGATTAAAGCAGAAAGTATCACAGAATAACAGAATTACTGAGGCTGGAAAAGACTTCTGAGATCATCAAGTCCAGCCTATGAGCTAACACCACCACATTGGTTAGACCATGGCACTAAGTGCCACATCCAGACTTTCCTTGAACACATCCAGGGATGGTGCCTCCTACGCCCCTGGGCAGTTGATTCCAATGTCTAATCACCCTTTCCATGAGGAAGTGCTTCTTGATATGCAACCTAAAACTTCCTGTGCATGACTTTGTCTCTGTAGTTACCAGCCACACAGGGTCAAGATTTCTGGGCACACCTGATGCATCTGCTGTGTTATATATACTCCAGTGGTCCTGACAAAGAAAATTGGACTAATGCCTTTCCAAAAAGTTGGGGTTTTTTTCTTCTTCCTTTAAGGCCCGGAGATAACTTTCTCTCTGAAAGAATTTTTAGTGCTATAAGTTTTAAACATATAATTACACTTGAAAAGATTGAATTAACATAAACCTATGGCCTACCAAACTTTTGGCTCAGAAACAACTTAGTATATGCATCTTAGATTTTTACCATAATGTGTGGACATCTATTAATCATCTTTAAAATGGACTCTGTGACGTAACTACCCCTTTGAAGATGTCTATTGATACTTTCCTACAGAACTGAGAACAATTTCCCAGAAACACCTTTTTTTTTCCCCACCTACATCACAAATTTACTTACACTGAACCAGAAAATCTCTACTGTAACTGTAACAACTTGCTGACACACATTGTAGCCTGGCAAACTTTGTATCCCATTAAGTTATATCTTAGTGTGTTCATGTACAATGAGGGAAAATAACTTAAATTTCATTAGTTGGTCATTATTAGGAATAATTTTAATACCAGAATGTTTACAAGGCTCAAGTAGAGGAAGGATAATCCAAGCCAAGACAATGTAAGAACAGAATACAAGACTTATTTTTTTTCCAATCAGATTAACTAAATGGAATGCCACTGGGCTTTCATGGAATTAATGACTTGATAGCTCTATTATCCCACTCTTT
>NW_009954546.1:2085134-2111377 GCF_000747805.2 Chaetura pelagica
GATTGCAACATCCCCACAATGATAGGAAGTATAACCTTCACTTAAATACTCTTAGAAATACTCATTTTTTTAAACTGAGCTTCCACTTTCCTTTCTGTAGAAAATTATCTCAGCAGGCTAACAGTCACCAGAATGCCATGATGTACAGTCAGAAATGGATCTGTGATTCCTCTCTAATGATAGAGCTTAAGGACGTGGCATACCTAGCAACAGCTGCTATATAAAAATAATCATCTTTCAATCAGTGGGAATGATCTCACAGCAGGCTTCTATTATTCAGTAGCAAATGTTTAGAATAAAAAATTTATTGATGCAGAAAGGAAAAAATTAAGCAATAAATAGCTTGTCAGAAACACCGTAGCAAGTTTGATTAGGGTTACACTATTACAAACATACTCTAGAGACAGAGGATAATATTTGGGATTTTTTTCATCCAAGACTGGAGCATATTGACATTTTGGATTTCATTTTTCTTTATTTTTTTTCATAAATGCTCAATAATAGGAAATGAATTATTTATGAAAACACAGACTTGAAATGCTGACATGCAACTTTAATACAACATTAAAAATCAGTACTTTCACCACCCACAACTAACAAGCTCTTGTGGTTTCAGTGAAAGTCACAGTTCTGCTACTGAGTTGTTGATGCCTTTATATCAACCCTTAGCTACCTTGGCAGGTTCAGCAAAGTCTGTAATAATAAGCACAACAAAACAAATTATGATATAGAACTGAACATTTACAACATATGCATTTGCCAAAGGATTACAGGGCAGTCATAATACATTAAAATAATAATAATAATAATAAAGCATTTTTAGTGCCAGAAAAAAACAGCTTCTATGGTACTGCTCTCTGAGCTTGTAACATCTTCTTAGATAAAAAACCTTTTCCATTATTGGAAAGGACAACTCAAGACCTGATTTAAAAGAAAATTAAATTAGTATCTTCTATGGGATGTAGAGTATCTTTTATTGTCCATTTGCCCAAGTAGCTAGAATGGCAAGGGTGAATGTGTAGGGATAAACTGATTCCATTCCTTACTATTCTTTCATACTGTTAACAACAGTGTAAAATAACTAATCAGTTTATTAAAAGTAAGGTTTTTCTCACATTCTTAGACACACCTCCTTAATTATGGCCACCCCAGAACACACAGAAACCTCCAATATGTTCACTGAAAAGATTTAATACTCATAAACACTAAGATACATTTTGGAAAAACAATGTCCTGTCTGGGAAATTTCACTGATCTCTTTGGTAAAACCAAGACTAGGAGTGATCCAACAGATTCTTCTAGAACATATACCATATGAAAATTGTACTCATATATATTCAAATAGAATTGGACTGAAGGGACAGTAGCTTTACTGGATTTTTTTACAGAAAGAAAGCAAGTCCTTCATAAAGGAGCATTTATGACAGCACATACTATTTAAGAGTTTGTCTCATTTACTTTTTCTTATGTCAGCAAAAATACATGCCATTAAAAAGCTGCATGAGAAAATTTTGTCATGATGTTGTCTGCTGACTTTTCCCTAGGCAAGAACAACTAGTTATGCTCAAATCCAGGGACTGCTTTTGAAGTAAGATAATGTTTATTGAATAGCCTAATTGTGTCTATGAAATGGAAGAAAGAAAAAAGAAAAAAGAAAAAAAAAAAAAAAGAACAAACCTAAAAGAAAAGAGAAGAGTGGAAAGAGACCTGGGTCCTTCACAACATCTATAAAGTCCCTTTCATAAACCTGGCTTTATACTTCATCCTCAATGCTGCTCAACTTGATTCACTGTTTGTTTGGGTTTGGGTTTTTTGTTTGGCTTGGGTTTTTTTCAATGTAATGTAACTGCTGATTTTTTTTTTTGTCTATATCAATTACATTCAAGTTGAGGGTATTTGGATGCCACTGAGGAAAGACATGTCCCAGAGCATTTGGTTACAAAACACATTAGTACATAATTCTGTTCCTTAGTTCAGATGATGAGTTGCCTGAAGGAGGATAAATGCCTCATAAAGCTCTCAATGGCCTAAAAGCAGGACCATCTGTTGAAGTCATCAGTGACTTTGTGGTTAAGCTTGGCGGCTGGGAAGCCTTCAACTCATCAGCACTTCTTTTATCAGGTAGATATCTTTGAAGTCAGTGGGAATTATTGTAAGAAGTTCTTGAAGGCCTGAGACGATGATAAGAGCTTTTCCCTGTTTGAGGTTATTTCTGCATTTCAAATCATTTCCATACACAAATTTTTAGTTGTTCAGATACCTTGAACTCTCATGCTAGGACTGCTCCACTTCTGATCATATTGCTCAGAGAGATTTATCAGAATACTATAAAGTGATAAAGATCCTCTGGACACTTAGTTCTGATACTGCAGATAAATTCGAACACTCAGATTCATGTAAGTGCTTCAAATTAATTACTGCTTGTGAATTTCACTGCCCTTGAGAATAGAAAGCATGAAGTTCCAGGGCAAAGAAAGGATCTAAGATCTTGTTGGAAGAAAAGAAGAATGTGGTTTTCATGGCTCCAGCAAGATCTGAGCATTTTGTTTCCCCCTTCTACTTGAGCCACAGAAATGTTCTCATGTACAACTAGATTAATGTTTTTTAACTTGAATTGCAGACTTGAAGTAATATTTAAACTCTTTAGGCACTACATTTGGAAAGTTTTATGAATCACAATAATGGATGCTGAGCATAGGCTATTTTAGCTGTTTACTAGGGAAACAGGAGGGTTACACAAATACCGATCAAAGGATAGGCTCTGCAATTTCAAAGGAGGCCTTAGAATGCAAAATTCTGACAGCTTTATGCACTGATAATGTAATTCTGTTCAGCTAAGTGGAAGATTTTTACATCAACAGAGGAATATAAAGTATTAGTCAAATTCAAAATTAGTTTGGTTTTCACAACATGCACACTCAAAACATGTTAGTAGGAAATATCAAATCCGATATGTTAAAGTAGGGGAAATCCTACAAAAGATTTATACTCTTTGCAAAAAAGAAAGAGAAAAAGAAAGACTAGCAAACAAATTTAATTCTGTGCCTGGAATAAATTATTTTGATACATGTTCTTTGTGTTGCTCTGGTAAATTGCTGTTGTAATCTGAAGTCCAACTCAAAGCCTATAAAAACAGAGAGGAGAAATCCATTCACTGCAAAGAATTAAAATTCAAGCTCAAGCTTGCTATTCGTTTTGCATTTCTCTGCTTATTATGCCGAGAAAGGGGGGGGGGAGGGGGGGGAGAAAAAAAAAAAAAAAAAAAAGGTATATCTATCTTCTGTTTTGACATGTGCATCAACATCTCTAATGTGTGTATCATAGGAAGAGATTAAAAAAAATAATCTTGTTCTCCTTGGTAATTTCTTCCTGAAGTTCTGTAACTTCAGGATAAAGGTTTTCTGGTGGATTATAACAGCATTCATTTTTGTATTATTATTTCAAGGAAAATGTATAATCTCTCAGCTTGTAGAGAAGAACTTGAAAGATATTGCAAATGCACTCTCTTCTAATTAACAGCCGTTGGAGGAAAAAAACTATATTTAAATATATATTTTAAATTATCTCAAGATTTTAAGCAGGCTAGATTTGCAGCTTCCATATTCTTCATTTGTCATTAGTGGATAAATATCTTAAAGAACTGAATAGATTTGTGGATGCCTTCCAGATGATGAGGAACATTTGATTTCTGAGTGTCATGCTGTGCTTTATACAGTAAATTGTATTATCACAGAAAGAAGATTTGTGTAATTTTCTTGAAGGAGTACAGATAACCTTTTTTAGCTCTTCCATGAAGCTAAATTAATAAAACTAACATCTCTTGGTGAGCAAGAAGTATGTGATCTGTTCAGCAGCAGTGTTCATATTAGAAACCACAGCATGCTGCAAACCCTTTTTGTGGGATTTCTTGGTTTGAAATATCTATCCCTCATAAAGTAAGACTAGCAAGTCACAAGACAACTTACAGAGGGATAGCAGATCTCACTGCCCACCTGGTAGGAATATCCTGGGAAATTAACTGAGATACAGAGAACCTGAAAGATCAGGTTTGTTTATTTAGTTAGCTATTTATTTTTTTAGACACAATCAATATGCCTGAGGCAAAGCCTTGCACGGACACTCTAGATTTGACAAACATCTTCTGGGAATTGTACTTTTTGTTATTACATCCATGTATAAACTCCATGTGAGTGATCTGAAGAAAAAAAAAAGTGTCCTATGGAGCTTTCCTCACATCTCTGTGTTGCGGAAACTTGTTTCACAAGAAGATAGAGAGGTCATTGTAAGTGTCAGGGCAGTTAGAAGTGCCTGAGTGTGAGCATGCAGGTTTAGAGTAGCTCTCTTAAAGACAGAAGAAAGGAGGAAGAAAAATATAATGCTTACATTTGTACAGTTTGGAGGATAGGGTAGAAGTTATACAGATTGTATGAAACAGATAATTGTCCAATTATTTATTTGGTATGACTATGTTGTTTGGGTTTGTTTTTTGGTTTGGGTTTGTTTTTTTTTTTTCCCCCCCAAGATATTTCAAAACTGCTTGTGGGTTTAGATGAATAAACTGGATTTCTTTCATATGCTTTGGGTCTATTCCAAATAATTAAGCTCTGTAGCTGGTTGAGATGAGTGATTTTCTCTGTTGCTATGTTTTTGAAGAGACAGCTCCCCATAAAAAATGGGGAAAAATTCAATATGTCTTACACTTTGTAGGAAATATACTGTTTTTTCTTTACTGCCCAAGAGGATGTCAGTATAATTTCATGAAGTGAGACAGTATCTTGAGTTACCTAGCCAATGCTAATTGACTAATTTGAACAGTGTTGCTTTCTCGAACAGTACTGACCCCTGATGGACACCACTCATCACTTTCCTCCACTCAGACACTGAACCATTGACCACAACTCTCTGGTTGGGGCCATCCAGTCAATTTCTTATCTACCGAGTGGTCCATATGTCAAATCCATGTCTTGTCAGTTTGCAGACCAGGATGCCATGTGGGACAGTGTCAAATGCCTTGCACAAATCCAGGTAGATGACATCAATTGCTCTGCCACCATCTCTGTGGCCTTGTTGTAGAAGGCCACCAGACTGGTTAGAAATGATTTGCCCTTAGGGAAGCCAAGTGGTTAACTGTGGCAGTGTATGAATAAGAAATGTTATAAGTTTATAAAACTGAATTGAGTCACTTACATAAAAATGGGTATGCCCAACATGATTTGTTGACATTTTAAACTGCAGGCCAAAAACTTCTGGAATGCATCTCAGATAGGTTTTGGTGAGATAAAGGTCTCATAGACTATGGAGAGAAAAAGTATAGGAATTGTGTGATCACAAGTAATAGAATCAATCTGTATACACAAAAGTCTGGGGACCGATGAAGATACTGGATACAGGTATACAAGTTATTTAAATCAGGGTACAATCACTTTTGCCCAAATTCCAACATTTTTCCAGAAGAATCAAATTCCTTTGAAACTGAGATTCTAGCTCCTTAACATGAAATATGTCAAGCATTTGGAAAATCCTTGAGATGACTAATAGCAAAATCTGCCTCAGTGGCTGAGGTTCCAGTGTAACAGCTGGACTTCGGCTTGCCTAAACGTAGCTGTCTAAATAATTGTTGTCTTTCTCCTCTATGACCGGTGAGGACAGGTGGATATCTCACCTATGTGACTCATTCAGTCTTGAGGTAGGAGGGATGAGATGTCAGGAATTTTCCATTGACCTGAAAAAGCAGGACAAGACCATTTTTTTTTATAGGCTTGTTAACACAGTGGGGAAGGTTTTAAACAAGACTCATTGGAGGGTGGAGACCAAAGCATACAGAAAATCAGGAGAATAAAGGAAAAGACAGAAGACCTGTGCCTAGAGGAGTCCCCTGGGGTTGGTATTGGGTTCAACTATGCTCAATAAATTAATCAATGACCTGGATGAAGGGATAGCATGTACCATTAGCAAGTTTGCTGACGATACAAAACTGGGAGGGGTGACTGACATGCCAGAAGGCTGCACTGCTATCCTATGTGACATGGACAGTCTGGAGAGTTGGGAAGGGAGAAACTTAATGAAATTCAACAAGGGCAAGTGTGAAGTTCTGCACTGGGGGAGGAGCAATCCCATGGACCCATACTAGTTGGGGGCTGACCTGCTGGAGAACAAGTCTGGAGAGAAGGACCTTGGGGTCCTGATGAACAGCAGGCTGACCATAAGCCACCAATGTATGTGAGACATTAAGAGAAGTGTGGTCGGTAGGTCAAGGGAGGATATCCTCCCCTCTACCTTGCCCTGGTGAGGCCATATCTGGATAACTGCATCCAATTATTAGCTCCACAGTTCCAAAAGGATAAGGAAATAATGGAAAGAGTACAGAGCAAGGCTTCAAAGTTGATGAGGGGACTGAAGTATCTGCCCTGTGAGGAAAGGCTGAAAGAGCTGAGACTGTTCAGCCTGAAGAAGAGGAGACTGATGGAACATCTCAGAAACACTCATAACTATCTAAAGGTGGGTGTCCTGGTTTGAGCCAGGATGAAGCCAATTTTTCTTTTTACTGATTTTTTTTTCCTTCAGTAAGCTTTCTTGTAACTAGCAACAGTGTGTTCTGCTAGGCTGATAAGACAGTGGAATGTTTTTCTAACTACTGAGGCTTCAAGGCCGCACCTGCACTCTGCCAGCTCAGACACTATGGGGAGATCTGTGACCCCCCCGTAGGAGGCTGAGTTAGATGGACAGCAAAATTGGCCAAAGATATTCCATTCCATATATCTACGTAAGCTCAGAGGAAGGTCAGAGATCACAGAAGACAACTTCCTTCCTTCTTCTTCCCCCCTTCTCTTCTGTCCATGGCCGGCGTCCGGGGAGGACTCTGTTCATCCATCACCGTCGATCCTCAGCCTTGATCTCTCCTGACCCCCATAACTCTCTGCTTTCTCCAGCAGCAGCTCCGAGATTCCTCGGGACTCTTCCCAGTTCAGGGAAGTGCTGTGGGAGTTGCTGGGGTGTGGGGAGGCAAGAGGCTTTTTGCCCGTACCTGAGTCTATCTGTATATAATTGTATATATTTTCTTGTATGATTCATTAGTGTTTTGATTAAAGCTATGTGGTTTAGTTTTCAATCCAGCCAAGTCTCTCTCTTTTTCTCTCTCTCCTTCCCTACCTGGGTGGGAGGGGGAGGGGATCGAGAGCATTGTTGTCGGACCTGAGTCAAACTGTGACAGTGGGTGTCAGAAGGATGGGTCCGCTCTCTTTTCTGCAGTGTCCAATGACAGCACAAGGGGGAATAATCACAAGCTGGAGCATAGGAAGTTCATGCAAACATAAAGGAAAAACTTTTTTACTGTGACAGTAACAGAGCACTGGAATAGTGCATACAGCCTCGAGCCTTCATAGATGAGATAAGGACAACCATCAATGACCAGGGGTGGAGGAGGTGTAAGTCCACTCCATCTGCTCTCAAGATTCCAGGCCTATACAATAGGGGGCTGCAGTGATGGGCTTTTGGGAGTTTCATCGACACTGACCCTGTCCTGTTGGCTGGACCAACAATGCTGGATCCAGGACTGGTGATTTTCCTGTCCTCAGTCTCTCTCTTTATCTCTCTCCTTCACTCTCGTCTCTCCCCTCCTCTTTCCTCTGACCTTTTTCTTCTTATCTGCTTTTCCTTACTTAATATATATATGAGGGTGGGTTTTTTTAGGTTATTCAATATTAACTCCTACTGGTGTAATAAATGTGTTATTTGTTACAAACAGACCTTGTGTGTCACTGCACCTTAATCTAATCAAGGGGTATTCAACAGTGAAGCTTTTACTTCGACTGTCATACATTTACTCTCTCTGGGAAAAAAAAACAACAAACAACAAACAGGTCTGAGAGAAGGATTTTGGGCCCAGTCTCACCTGGGCTCCTCTAGACTGAAGGAAGTTCAGTCCTGATCTCCCTGAGCTGCCCAGTCTGACTTGTGACATTTACAGGACTGGATCCAGCCCATCCAGGCTCTTCTATCACAGCGGGAGTTTAGAAAGCAAGGGTGTCCAGTTCTAACCTTCCTGGGTTATTAAATCCGGGTCATGTCATATGGACAGGAGGAAAGCAGAGGAAGTGGCCTACCCTGACATTATTAAGGCTTCTGACTGTCTGACGCAGTATGTTTCTAGCTGGAAACATACTGAGGAGATACAGACTGCATGGGTGAATTACATGGTGGATGTAAAACCAGCTGAACAGTTACGGTCTGGTGCTACCAACTGAAAGTCTCACTGACTGTCAGGTATGAGTAACACCCTTCAAGGTTGCTGGTCAAAGGGAGTTCAATAGGCTGGAGGAGGGGGCTGAGAGCAAGCTTAGGAACTTCAAATGTGAAGTTTTGTGCTGGGGCCAGAAATAGCCCCATGCTTTAAGACATGCTAAGGTATGTCTGGCTAGACAGTAGCCTTGTCAATATCTGAGCCTTTTTTTTAAAAAAAAAATAATAAAAAAAAATCATTTTATTTTTGTTTTATTTTATTAAAAAAAAAAAAAAAAGACAAAAAAAAAGACAGGCTGCTTTCTCTTGTGTTCACTGATGTCTGCAAAGCTGCAGAGTATTTGATGTCAGGGACTTCTGAAATTTTAGGCACCCAGCAACTTCTATCCTAAGCAAAAATACAATGTGTTTCCAAATTATTATTTGTCATCAAGAAGCATATATGTGACAAAACAATTCCTGAAAATGTTTACACGTCTAGAGGACTCGGCAAATTTGAGGTTGTTTGCTGCACCAGTGGTTGATGTCAGGGGTGTTCTAGTAACACAGGCAGATATTTGGGATCTTATTAGGATTGCTGTCCATGTGAGCAAAGCATAGTCCATTCATGAACATTGGCAATAAAGACTAGAAAAGAATTGTTTCTATGTTTTGAATCACTAGGAAGAACCTTTGGCTGTTAGAACTTTGTGCTATCAGTGCGAATCATATTTTACTTCAGTTTATAAATAAAACAGAAAGTTGTTCTAACCCATTTTAAGAAAGCATTACAATGCTTCCAGGTGAAACCCTGCTTTGTTAAATCTGCTGTTGTATGAACAGTTACAGTAAGAATCTTGTCTTTATCACCAAGATTGTGAACTTATACAAATCTTTTACCAAGTATTTCTGTTGTGGTACTTGAAGAAATTATTCATTGAAATGCTTAAGATGAACATGCCAGGAGTCCATAAAAAAATGCAATACACAGCGGTTTTAATCACAATAATAAGAAACAATAGAAGTTTGGTAGAGCTTTTCTGGTAGGTATTACTACAGCTTTAAACAGTTTTTCACTCTTGCTTGCTGTAGAGTTACTCAGTACAGAAAAGCTTATGAGAATTTTATGCATAGGACTATAATACGAGAGGCATTACCAGGCTCTAAGGGTCTTTTGGGACCTAGGAATAGAACTCATAGCCCCAAATACCTGAATCCTGAATGTACACTAGCATTATAATTGGACTTGGGAGATTATTTTAATGAGAAATGTTTTTGACAAATTATCCTTTTTTAATAAAAAACATTTTTGAACTTATTTTTATTTAACAATTGATAATTCGCAGTTTCCTGCTCTAACTTCCCCCTGCCCCTCCCCTCCTATGTGGCATTTTCTCATATTTTAGTATATCAGAAAAAAAAACACAACACCAAACCAAAAGATCTTTTTGTCTTCATAAGCATAAAACAAAGCAGAAAACAATGCCTATTATTCTTTATACTCTGTAGTTTTCTACCATGTGCTTTTCAATCATGCAAATTATAAACCTCTAGAGCAGTTCTGCTCATTTGTCCAAATAAAGTTTATTGTAGAAACAGAATTGTCCATAAATGCTTTTAAGGTCTTAATTTTGGCAGTTCAACAGCATTACACTATCATCTCAATATATGAGTGATACTGAGTCTTAATGCTTCAGGTAGTTATATAACAAACATGAAATTATTCTGGACTTGATTAAAGTCAAGTAAACATTTGGAAAAGGCTATAAGTTTTTTTTTTGTGAATGTGACATCTAATAATACATTTAGTGTTGGAGAGAAGAAGCGGTGGTATTAACATGCTATGCAGAAAATCTGTGACAGAGCCAGAGATCCTGAGTGTCAGATCAGTACTTCAAACATTCTTAAGTATCATAAATACCATTCAGCTGTTCTGATATTGATGGTTCACAGGTCTCTCAACCTTAGTTGGACATTTCTGATTTAAATACTCACAAGGACTGTTAAAATACAACACATTTTCAGAGAAGCATAGAATGGTTTGGGTTGGAAGGGAGAGAACATCTAGTTCCCACCCTCTTGCCATGGGCAGGGACACCTCTCACTGGACCAGGTTGCTCCAAGCCTGATCCACCCTGGCCTTGAACACTTCCAGGGACTGGGCATTCACAGTGTCTCTGGGAAACCTCTACCAGTGTCTCACCACCTTCCCAGGAAAGAATTTCTTCCGCATATCACATCTAAATCTACTTAAAATTCCTTTTAATGTAATTTGATAGTGTTTTGCACTTAAATTATATAATATGGAAGAGTTACCTTTTTTTTAAAAAAAAAATAATAAAAAAAAATCATTTTATTTTTGTTTTATTTTATTAAAAAAAAAAAAAAAAGACAAAAAAAAAGACAGGCTGCTTTCTCTTGTGTTCACTGATGTCTGCAAAGCTGCAGAGTATTTGATGTCAGGGACTTCTGAAATTTTAGGCACCCAGCAACTTCTATCCTAAGCAAAAATACAATGTGTTTCCAAATTATTATTTGTCATCAAGAAGCATATATGTGACAAAACAATTCCTGAAAATGTTTACACGTCTAGAGGACTCGGCAAATTTGAGGTTGTTTGCTGCACCAGTGGTTGATGTCAGGGGTGTTCTAGTAACACAGGCAGATATTTGGGATCTTATTAGGATTGCTGTCCATGTGAGCAAAGCATAGTCCATTCATGAACATTGGCAATAAAGACTAGAAAAGAATTGTTTCTATGTTTTGAATCACTAGGAAGAACCTTTGGCTGTTAGAACTTTGTGCTATCAGTGCGAATCATATTTTACTTCAGTTTATAAATAAAACAGAAAGTTGTTCTAACCCATTTTAAGAAAGCATTACAATGCTTCCAGGTGAAACCCTGCTTTGTTAAATCTGCTGTTGTATGAACAGTTACAGTAAGAATCTTGTCTTTATCACCAAGATTGTGAACTTATACAAATCTTTTACCAAGTATTTCTGTTGTGGTACTTGAAGAAATTATTCATTGAAATGCTTAAGATGAACATGCCAGGAGTCCATAAAAAAATGCAATACACAGCGGTTTTAATCACAATAATAAGAAACAATAGAAGTTTGGTAGAGCTTTTCTGGTAGGTATTACTACAGCTTTAAACAGTTTTTCACTCTTGCTTGCTGTAGAGTTACTCAGTACAGAAAAGCTTATGAGAATTTTATGCATAGGACTATAATACGAGAGGCATTACCAGGCTCTAAGGGTCTTTTGGGACCTAGGAATAGAACTCATAGCCCCAAATACCTGAATCCTGAATGTACACTAGCATTATAATTGGACTTGGGAGATTATTTTAATGAGAAATGTTTTTGACAAATTATCCTTTTTTAATAAAAAACATTTTTGAACTTATTTTTATTTAACAATTGATAATTCGCAGTTTCCTGCTCTAACTTCCCCCTGCCCCTCCCCTCCTATGTGGCATTTTCTCATATTTTAGTATATCAGAAAAAAAAACACAACACCAAACCAAAAGATCTTTTTGTCTTCATAAGCATAAAACAAAGCAGAAAACAATGCCTATTATTCTTTATACTCTGTAGTTTTCTACCATGTGCTTTTCAATCATGCAAATTATAAACCTCTAGAGCAGTTCTGCTCATTTGTCCAAATAAAGTTTATTGTAGAAACAGAATTGTCCATAAATGCTTTTAAGGTCTTAATTTTGGCAGTTCAACAGCATTACACTATCATCTCAATATATGAGTGATACTGAGTCTTAATGCTTCAGGTAGTTATATAACAAACATGAAATTATTCTGGACTTGATTAAAGTCAAGTAAACATTTGGAAAAGGCTATAAGTTTTTTTTTTGTGAATGTGACATCTAATAATACATTTAGTGTTGGAGAGAAGAAGCGGTGGTATTAACATGCTATGCAGAAAATCTGTGACAGAGCCAGAGATCCTGAGTGTCAGATCAGTACTTCAAACATTCTTAAGTATCATAAATACCATTCAGCTGTTCTGATATTGATGGTTCACAGGTCTCTCAACCTTAGTTGGACATTTCTGATTTAAATACTCACAAGGACTGTTAAAATACAACACATTTTCAGAGAAGCATAGAATGGTTTGGGTTGGAAGGGAGAGAACATCTAGTTCCCACCCTCTTGCCATGGGCAGGGACACCTCTCACTGGACCAGGTTGCTCCAAGCCTGATCCACCCTGGCCTTGAACACTTCCAGGGACTGGGCATTCACAGTGTCTCTGGGAAACCTCTACCAGTGTCTCACCACCTTCCCAGGAAAGAATTTCTTCCGCATATCACATCTAAATCTACTTAAAATTCCTTTTAATGTAATTTGATAGTGTTTTGCACTTAAATTATATAATATGGAAGAGTTAATTTATTAAAAAAAGACACAATTTTTAGGCATGGCAGGACTTTATATAGAGAAGATGTTCTTTCTTAGAAATGCCTAAACCAGGCCAAGTTTTTTAAAAAAAAAAAAAAAAAAAAGGTTGAGAAGCAATGACATAAGATGGTTACTCCACATCCATAAGCAGTAACACAGGAAAAGTAAAATCCTTCAGTAAGTTGACTGACAAACTGGGAAGCCAATACAGAAAATATATTTCTTCAATATTTTAATTATTCCCCTTCAACCTTTCTTTTCTTCTTTTTTTTTTTTTTATTTTGGGGATGAGTCAATTTGGATTGAGGATCGTTCAGTTTTTTAACTACTTTCTCTAAATATTAAAGTCTATTTGGGAAATAGATACCTTTCCCCTTTAAAAACCTCTTGTTTAAAAGCCAATTTTTTTTTGGAAAATACCTTGAAAGCAAAAGTTCCATGAGTTCTGAAGGACAGTTAAGCCTCAATTTGGACGTCTTTTTTTTGTACCCAGGCTGCAAATAGCAATAAACGTCATTGTATGCTAAGTTATTAATCCTTTTTTTAGGCATGGAAATATTTGTCTTCCCAAATAATGGTATTGCTTAGTTACAATTTATTTTATTTTTTTTTTTAAGATGCAGACTGATCAATTTTGCATCAAGCAGATACATGAAGCTTTCTTAATATACAGGGAACATTCTCAGAATTAAGTTTGCAGTATGGAAGAAGCCATGCTAAAAATATATCTGAATGTGAGTAGACAACACCAACATCTGTAATAAAACACAAGTTCAATTTTATCTTGCACCTTGGCAAGGGTAGCTCATTACACACTTTTATGAAAAAAACTACTCAAAATTGCTGTGTGCTTGCATGTCATCTAGAATGGTCAGGAAGAGTAGAGGACTAAGTAGGTAGAAATAAAATAAGCTGAATCAAATGTGGCTAATTGAAATTTAATTTTTACAAAAGTTATATGACAACAAAATCATGCAGACAGATCTCAGGGCTCCACATTCAATTGCCAGTCAAAAATCAGTGCATCCTTTTGAGAAATGAGTTCAGATTCAAATTGGCAGTATTGTGCAGAAGTCAAGATTAAACTTATAAGGAGCAGTTTGAAATTTAAATCTAAGGTATAGACTTTTTTGTGGTTACTTTTAAAACTTGTGTTGAGGATCTGATTGATATGACACTTAAAAGGTGTAAGTTGAACACTTAAATAAAAGGAAGATTTTATTTTTAAGAAGTGGTATGATAATAACTTAAAAATTAATTGTCACTGCTTATCAATATACAGTAAGATCTCTGCTTTCTCAGCTTAATCTATTTGAAATAAATGGCAGAACAGTCTACCAATATCTTATTTGGTGATTTTTTTAGCACAAGACACTGTATTAAAGGTTAGAAGGAAGTTATTAGAGTTCATCAAAGACAGACTGATTTTACCACTACAGGAAGGAAGAGATTAATCTGTGTTTGAAAGCAAAATCTAACAAGTAAAGGGAGTAGCCTTTTCAGTATAAAAAGAGGCAGACATTCCATGATTTGCTATGGATGGCTGAACAGCAGATTAATCTATGTCCATCTATCAGGAAGACTGATGGTGTTCTGCTGCTCATTAATACCAGGCCCTTTCTCACGCAGGGTGTTGTCTTTGTGATGTGCATTTTATGGCTCTACAACCTTCCAAGGTTACTCTATATGTGAGTTGCTAATTTGTGAATTCTGCTTCTGTTACTTGATGTAACAGCCATTCTACCCTAAAATTACAAATTAATATCCACCAGCATTTACTGGGGAAACTTCTATGTGGTAGAAAAGCACTGGGAGCAAGGAGTTCTCCCAAAGGTAACTTTGGTAAGTTAAGATAACTTCCAAAGGTAACTTAATTGGCTTATTTGGTAACAGTGAGGTCATACAGCTGGCAAATGCAAGTGTGAAAAAATGCTTAACAAGTATTTCTAAATGGCTGAAACAAACAAACAAACAAAAAACCCACAAACAACCAAAAACAAATAGAAAAATAGAAACAAATATAACCACTAACATCAAAAAAGCCTCTCTTCCTCTCATTATTACGTTCATCATGTAGCAATACAATCTGTTTTTTTTTACATTGGCCAGCTATGCTGTATGCACTTGTTAAATCTGGTTCTCACAGCTGTGTGATTGTGAACCACTGAAGTCAGTAAAAGGTTTTCATTAACACCATCTATTTTCCCAGGCTGAAACATTAAAAGGCCATCTGAATTAAATGCCTTGGTAGCAACATTGGTTAAAGTTTATGGTTAACTTTCTCTGTTTCTGAAGGTCAACTTTACATAATCCATGGGAGATTGAGGGCCTTGAAGAATGGAAAGCAGTCATTTTCACCAGTTTTCAAACACTACCTTTCTGTTCTTCATCTCCCAGTTAGAATTTTCCCCAGAATTATTTTATCTTTTGACATATTTCCAGCAATGTTAAGCCAGAACCCATGAAATAGGTGTCCAACTGCAGTGTAAATGACTGTAAATTAATTCAGTATACAAATTCTTTCTTTCTTTCTTTCTTTTAATTTTTAGGCAAATTATCGTAACTCTCTTCTTGGTTCGAGTAGTACCAGTGGCTTTTGTGCATCTCATTATGAATGATTTGGGATCTATAACAAAATTATTTTATGGCTAAGGCTCTTATTTGCAAGACTTAAATCCAGGGATTGCTTTCATTTTGCAATTTTACATAGTGTAGTAATTAAAGACCTTTTAAAGTACTGATTTCATATTGGATATTAAGAAATTATGTTCTCTAAGTGTCTTACTTGTCAAAATAGTATATTTTTTATATTAGTCTTAAGAGCAGATTGCAAATACTATCTGGTTTCTGAAGAAAAGCAGACTTTTTTTAAAGGTAGAACAGTTTGATCATCTGTTTTCAATCAGTAGAACATATTTCCTAACTGTGAAGTATATAATGAAAATGTTAGGCTCTTGGATCATGAAAGTTAATGGATTTTCATCAGTGATCTCCTAGTTTTTTTCCTATTTATACCAGTAGTGCCAGTAAGGCATCATAGGAAAAAAAAAAATTCAGCCAGTCTGAAAATATTTGCAGTTTTAAACAAAATGCAATAATTTTCAGATGAGTAGGGTTGTTGTTGTTTTTTTTTTGTTGTTTTTTTTTTTAAATGGTAACTTTCATGTCATTTGTAGATTTGGCCACCATAGTAAAAGAATCATATTTTTATGCAGTAGATTTGTTGTGGGTTTTTTTTCTGGCATTAGTGAGAGATAGATATGTTAACCTAAGAAAACACTGGAATCCTTTATAATCTTTTTCAAATTATGTTTTTCAGTTACTGGTAGCTTTGCATTTAGTATAAACTTGTTTTTGATTGAACAAAACTCTCCCTTGGTGTCACAGTTTTCAGTGTTGCAATCAAACAATCACAGAATCACTAAGGTTGGAAAAGACCTCTAAGGCCATCAACTCCAAGTGTTAATATTTGAGATGGATGGACTATGTTTCCTTTACAGCATTCACTGCTAGTAGATTAAGTTGCTTCTTTGTTATTAATGCATGAGATTATTCTCCTGACAGTTTACATCATTTTTACAGTCTTTGTGAAGAAAACACCTGTGTAATAAGGAACCTTCCCCAGAATATCAGACTCCAATATGGCAATCCTACTTAATTTAAAAACTCCTAGATTTCAGAATATTTAATGAGTAGAACATAGGTGAAATTTGGTGTGGTTTTGTCATCTCATAGGTTATCCAGAGAAACAGATTAAAATGAAAGAAATAAACAAAACTATTGTGAATTTCAAACTGTAACAATTCTTACATGGTTTAGAAGAAATAGAATGTTTTGTGTCTGCTGTTGAGAATATACAAATAAAAAATGTGAGGTTCCAGATTATTCTGGACTGAAGTTCAGCAAGTACAAGTGCTCTTCCTGTGCAAAGATTATCCTGCCTAAGCTCTTCTCTCCAGAGAAAAGGAGGTTGTCAATTTTTTAAGGAAGTCTATAGCAAGCTAAAGTCCATGAGGTAATAATAGATTAAATTTGAAGAATCTGGGTAGACTGAAAAATCTATTTCATTTAACAAAGGACAGAAAAATATGCTAATATTAAGGCATAAGTCTTGACATGGGATGTTGAAACCCTACAGCAGTTTATAAACCAAGCCTGCTAAAAAGTCAATTACTTAGCCCATGTTTTGAAAATTCACTTCTTACCCAGAGCTCTCTGAAACTACTGGAAAAATAATTAAACAAACAAACAAATAAATATTCTTTATTTTGCTGTGCAGTGAATAGGCCAGTTTTGAAGAGCATGGAGCATACAAATTCCAGGCAACATCCCTAAAAAGATATATTACAGAACAGCCACACAGGTATTTTAGAAGATTATAGAGTTTAAAAGCAAAAATGTTTTTCCTTGACATGGGAAGAAGGTTTGTTTTTTTGTTGTTGTTTTTGTTGTTGTTTTTTTTTTAATTAAAGGGCATTTTCTACATCAATTCAAATGTAGAATGAGTATTTAAGTATAGCAAGTACAGCATATATGGCAACCAAATCATACAGATAATTGCTAACTTATACGAATTTTTTTTCTGTTTTCCAGCAGACAAAATGAAAGGGAACTAATGATACCTGTTCATGAGGATGTGGAATTCCTTTATGAATGAAAGAAATTTTGTTTTTTGTTCTGATAATTTATATCTTACCCATGTTTTTTGATATAACTGTTATTGTTGGTGAGAAAATAACCCCACACTCTTTAAAAATATATGTATATTTTTGAGTTTCTGTGGAAAAAAAAACAACACAAACACAAAAAACATAAAAAACCTTACATGGAAATACTGTGGTTCTGCACTTGATAAATGTGTTTCCATTCTTATTACAGCACTCCAGTTCTTTCACAGTTCATGAAAGGATTCCTTGGGAGAGTTAATAGGAATGTAGAGGAAAGGATGCCTCTGTAAACATTCAGATAAGCTCATTTGCCACAAGACTTGCCCTCCTGTGCTTTTCCTATGTATATCACAATTACATCCAAACCCAACTCTGTGCCCTCATGATTTGTAAGTCAGTGTTAAAAAAAAAAAAAAAAAAAAAAAAAAAAAAAAATCAGCTGTCCCATCACTAAACACCTGAACATGTAATGTAGCATATTTGGCTCATATATTTTTTGATAAATTGTTACTCTGCTAAGATACATGATTTTTTGACAAATTGAAGGTAAAAATCATCATTATACAGTTTTCTCCCCCAGTATTTGTAACCCTTACAGATTCATTCTCTCTGACTAAAATAGCTCAACTAAATAGTGAAAACCAATTTGAAAGTTAGAGACATTCCCAGTAAGTGCCTGTGGTTAACATCAAATGAATTCTCAGATAAGATTTAGAATTAACAATTACAGATGTATGGGGCACCATCTGGAAAAGTTGTAGCCACAATCACTGGGAAAACAAAAATTACTAAGAATTTTAAAATAACGCATAAGGATTTTTTATTATTATTACTATTTTCTGTAAATATCTACACAGGAGTTTGTCTCCTAATTTTCTTTTATAATCTAAAATTAGGTAAGAGGAATCTTTCTTTATGGTTCTGTCTCTAAAATTGAATTTCAGAACACTACTACTTGGAGCAGCAGCCAGCTGTGCCACAGCTGAAAACATGAGGAATCACCTTAAAACCAGATCTGAGACTGGAAGAGAGCAAAGCCCACTTTTTGTGGGTGCATCTTAACCACAGGCAAACACCTGCTTTCTCTCTCTACCCATCCTGTACATTATAGAACTCCACATGTATATGACAGAGGGGGTTCCTTATTCCCAGTTCTTCTGCACTAGTCTTTAATTAGGGAGATTGGATTCAGACTGCAGCTTCCCTGTTCCTACAGGAGTTCTAGATTCTTTTGTAGAGTGTAGTACAAAAATGTAAGTAGCTGTAGTGTCCTCTGTTATTTCTCACCTTTGTTTCATGTGCTTTGTCTCTTCTGGAAGTGGAGGCCATGAAACTGTCACATCTCTAAATGAAATTAAGCCTCTAAATCTGTGCAGTTATTGCTTATAATGGAAGCTGCTGTAAAGAAAATAAGCTTATTTGTCAGGGACTGAAAAATGTTGCTGCAATGGTTTAGAAAAGCAGACTCAAGATTCTGCTAGGCTTTTAGTTTGTATTACTTGTGGACACAGATTTAGAGGAGAAAGGGAAGTTACATTTGCAGCAACATTTAGTACCAGACACCTCTCTTAGGCAATAACAGTCATTATTTGTTTTATGTAAAAAATTGTTCTGCTTTGTTATGTAACATTTGTCTTCATTTGTACATTTTGAATCTATTGCTATCTACAATTCCCACACTAAACTCACAGCTTTCCACCTATATGAGAAGAAGCACTTCATTATGATCTTTTAAAAGTTGGATTCTTTATACATTCCACATTCTCTGTAGATGTACTGCTCTACAGAAATCAGTCAAGTGCATATTAGACGTAACAAGAATAGTGTGTACCCTCCTCAAGACCCTGCAAAGAATTTTGTCTTCTATTTCTGGTATTGAGATGTTTTTGTGTGCATAATCTGATGATACTAGAATAACTTTTGTGGCAGTGCCTTGTGTGTCTTCTAGTGACCATTTCTGTGTACACATTCTTTACCATTTACAATTCTTGTAACCATATAACTAAAATGAGATTTGCATTTTCAAGGATGCAGCAGAATATATATATATGTATATGTATATGTATATGTATATGTATATGTATATGTATATGTATATGTATATGTATATGTATATGTATATGTATATGTATATGTATATGTATATGTATATGATGTATATGTATATGTATATGTATATGTATATGTATATGTATATTTATATGCATATATATATATGCAACCTTAACAGAATTGCATAGGCTATTTGTATCTTAGTTTAACTCTGATGGAATTAGCATGCAGGGAATAAGGTTAAAGGGCATAGCAACAACATGCAAGAGGAAATGGGAAGATGGGAGCTACCTCTCCTGTAAGCTTTTCTGCAGATACTAGTTTAGATTGTGACAACTGTGTTGTGTGACCACCAAGGCAGGGGTCTGAAATGGTAATTCACCAGTGAATGGAATTTGGATATGAGAAGGTGGGAGGAGAGAACATCATGTTACTGATTCTGTTATTTGCTCAGAGCTGTGGGACAAATTTACTGCCTAAGCATCTGCTGAACTGCATGTTGTGGTGTTGTCTTGTTGTTGTTGTTTCACATTACTAAAAATGATAGATAGGGAGTACTGGAAGGCACAAGGGTGAACGCTGACCTAGACTTCAGTGGCTAATATTAATTTGGGAAGCCATGACTTTTTAAATTTTTTCAGTCGGATCTGAGACCTGAGTTTCTGAGAAGCTTTCTGTACCAGAACTACAAACTATTAAATAACCACTGAATATTTGCTTTGTATTTGTCATTATTCTTAATGAAAGGCAGGAAGGAAGAAATGTAACTTGCTGGGAACTCATTTTCTTATACGAATACAGAGATTCAAGAGTAGTTTGATGCCTATTTCCCTCAAGGTGGAAAGGAATGCTTGCTTTCAGCTGGTTAAGTGCTATCCATTTATTCTGCTTGAATGCCAGTCACTGAAGGATTTTTGCTACCAGTGTACATTTTACACCTTCTATCATCATGTTATTTAATATTAGCATGTCCTCTACACAAGAAAATGATGCTGAACCTTATGTCCAGCTTATCACATCAGTATCATTCATATCCATGTCACAGTGATAATAAAAATCTAGACTTCCTGACAACTATATGCTGTCTCAGGAAAATGGAGAATGATGAGCAGGAGCCTGGTACACAGAGCATTTAAGAAGTGCAGTATCTTTGTGGTTACCTGAAATGGTTATAGTGGGTGTGTAGCTAGAGCTATGCAAACCCAGTGGAATATTGTATCAGGATTGGCGATTATTTCTACAGAAGTTAGGAAATACCTTGTGTAAAAGGAGTAAAATTGCTGGATAAAGTCCTGGAGGTTTGCTGAAATGAGGATGAATTTAAATCCTGCTGAGGTTAGGTGGCAGGGGACTGAAATATTATCCCATTCTGAGAGCAGACAAATTGTCTTTCTGGTGCTACCAGTTCTCAGTAAGATCCTGCTTCTTCTGATTTTCCTAGCAATACATGAATTTTTCAGAAAACAGCAGCTGAAATCCAAGACTCA
Source organism: Chaetura pelagica (assembly GCF_000747805.2). Taxonomy (NCBI): domain Eukaryota; kingdom Metazoa; phylum Chordata; class Aves; order Apodiformes; family Apodidae; genus Chaetura; species Chaetura pelagica. Next base: position 2,105,975 of record NW_009954546.1, read on the forward strand.
CTCTTAGCTTTCCCACCCGACAAGGAGGTCAGAGCACTGCTATTACAATACTGTCCTATCAATCCTATGTGTCTGCAGAGTGGCAAAGTTACAGAAGGGCAAATGGAACCTGTACTAGCAGCCAATATTCAGTGGTTTAATAGGTTCCTTGGCAGGATGTAAGTCATGTCATTAAGTGTCTAAATTCTTTAAAGAGTACTGTGGAGTTGGAATGACACTTCTGGTTCTTTTTCTTTTGCCTTTGTGATGGTGTAAGGTGCATGCACTGTAAGTGGAAGTGCTCCTCATCTCTCTTTTCCCTGAATTGCTTATGGACTGAAAGCTAAGGGCTGTTATGGTACAGGAAATGTGATTTCAAAAAGGTTTGGAACTGTAATGGGAAAAAGGCTCTTTGAACAAAATGAGTTGTATCTGTAATTACATTTTAAAAAATAAATCACTTTTTCTGGTGAGTTGTAGGCCAACTTTAAGCATGTTGATTGGATGGAGAAACTGAAGAGAAAACCTGGAGTGAAACAAAAACGTGGATCTTTCAGGTTGCCTTACTGTCCAGACCACAGTGTTTCTGGGCATGGTAAGTGTTATGGGAAACTTCTGAACATGACACAGAAGCAGTTACTTTTCAGTTGCCCTTGGTATAGGTAGTGCTGAGTACTAATTTTCTGGAATATATGTAACTATGTCATTTAAACAATCTGGATTTTTATGCATGAGAGATCTAAGTCAACCGTCTCTCCCTCCTTCTCCTCTTTTTTTTGTCTTCCTGTCCTTCTTGGATTTTTCCTTCCTTTCTTTACTGGCTTTTCCTCGCTCTCTTACTTCTTTGTCTCCATGTCTATACCTTTTCCTTAATAAGACTGTCTATCCTTTCAGCTGAAGTTGGAATTGTGTTATTTTTTAAATATTAATTGGAAGGATCGTTGCCACTCACACTGGGGCAAGCTAAGAAACACAGTACTAATGTTAATATTATTTTACCATGGTGTTTCTTTTGCAAGTAGCTCCCAAATTCCTTTACAAATTCTAACTATTATTGCTACTACTGCTGCATTGAGTAATAGACAGAAACATGTGCATATATGGCCAGCCAGAGTGGCAGTGAAACATTATGGGAGTGTTTCTATAGGGGACCCCTTTCAGCTCTCGAGGGACTTTATTTAAAAACAAGGCTTGTCATACATTATGTTAGGCCATATGGTCTGTCTGCTCTGTGGATATTGTTCAGCACTGGTGCATAGCCTCCCGTGTCAGATGTAAAATGAAACTCCAGTTTGAAATCTATACCTGTCATGTTCTCATGTTTTTGGGTCCCTGAGCATTTCAGGTAATTTCAGAGACACCTGTTTGCTATAAAACCTTAAAAACAGTTTCAGACTTTGAAAAGTACTGTATGGGCTTATGATTTATGGATGTGTCAGACTCTTGTCTTTATTAGGAGTTTTTAAGTATCAGAAGTAAACATACTGTAAATTTGCAACCAACTGTGGACACTGAGATGTATTTCCTTCAGAAGGACACAGTTGTGAAGTGTTAACACTTTCGTCTTGTAATAACCAGTGGTTTGTATTGTTTTGGCTGGTCTTATCCCAGAACAAATTTAAAGGAAAATGAGGTTTCATGCTAGCTAAAAAAACATCCATATTTCTCAGATATTTTCTGACTCTCTTCCTGAAGTATATTTCTCTTGTCTGATGGTTTTACTAAAATCCAATACTTCCCAAAGTCTCAAAAATACTTCTCAAAGACAAAATGTCAGGCAGCTAGGAAAGAGTCAAGAAAAAACTCAATGTAATTTTGCCTCTCCTCAAGACCAAAATACTCTAGGTATTATTACAGGACAAATTTCTTCCCATTGGTTACAGGTTTTCCACTAGGTTGATTTACTGGAGTTTGGGCAGCTTTGGATAAACTATCCTGATCTAAAAGCTGCATAACAATTTTAATCTTAAAGCACATCACAAATGCTGTTACTGAAATAGTCCATGTGATATTTTTGTGAAGTGGAAAGGATCTTTCCCTTTGCACTCAGCGATGAATATGGGAAACCTGATGCTAAAACTTTAACTGGACACAAGATGTAAACAATTTTTTTTTTCTTTTATTTTGCATTTGATAGCATCACATACCTTGCAGCTCTCTGCCCCTTTTATTCCAGAAAGAATTTTTGTGTTGAAACTCCATGTTTTAAGCCAATATTACATAAAAGATTTTGTAATTTCTGCGATTTTCCTTTTTTTGAAGCATATGCAAGACTTCCTTTTCTGGAAAAGGAATTATACCCTTATCAACACTTCAGAAAGCACTGGCAAAGCTGTGGTACCCAAAGGTACCATCCCCACTCACAGATCCAGTTTACCTTACCAGTTTTTCCAGCTTGTTGAACATTTGCATCTGCTGGTTATTTGAAGTTTATAAAATTAGATAATCCAAGGGCTGTGGTGAAAGAAAAAATAAAAAGATTAATCAACTATTAATTACCTCCAGAAAACTCACTACACTTCCCTGTCCTTCCCCATTCTCTTTGTTTCTTAGTTCTTAGAAGTGACTCTGAACAGCAACAATACTGGTGAGTATGTATCCCAAGAGTGACTCTGTAGAGGGAATAATCCAGTGCTATGGATCAAATATCCTCACTAAACACATTGCTGAGGACAGTTAACTAATTTTACACAACAGCACATTCCTTGTCCAAATTAACATGCTGGCCTGAATTCACCTTTAAAGACCGTCATTCCTGGACCCAATTAAGTCTACAACAGGAAAAATCAAAGCAAAACACTAATCCAGTTCTGATGGGATCAAAATTAATGCAATATCATTTTCATCATTAATTTTCTAAGACCAGACTATAAAAATTCCAAATGTTTCTTCCTAGTCTGTCTGCTGTGTTCCAGGTGAATTATATAGAAACAACTAAAGTGAGTGATAAAGACAACAAAAACAGAAGACAATTTTTTAATAAAATACAGGGGAACTGATTGTAAGGGGAGTATAGAAGCATAAGACAAACACTTCCCAATGCTAAAAATGGAAGACAAATCAGAAAAATTATGGAAGTGATCTATGGGAAATTCAGATGGGCATCATATATATTTTTTATCTATTTGCCAGTTGAAAAAAATGTGAACTTCATGGCATTTTGTTGTGAAAACTGGATAGCATAATGTTTATGAAAGCATATCTGTATTTGGGTTAGGGATTCACTCTCATCAAAACCTGTCTCTTGTGCAGTTCTCGGCTATTATTGGTTCTGTACAACAAATTACACAGAACTCTTGACTTCAATACCATTCAGAGGATCAGCCTGCCTCTCTATCTTCATTCTTCTATCATTCTGAAATGAACACATTTTAAAAAGAAACTTTGGAAAGCCCTTGTCCTAGAAACACACACACCAAAACCTAACATTATATCTCACTGTTAATAAACTAATCATGTTAATGAAGGCATGTAGAATCTTACCAGCTGGAGGCCTTACACTTGATTTCCCCAAACATTTCACCTTAGCAGGTAGAATAGTTCTTCTTTGTTCTCCTGCAAAGTTGAGTTTAAGAATTTATATATATATATATTTTTTTTTTTTTATTTTTTTTTAAAAGATGAGATCAATATAGCCTTTTGCCTTGGTTTAATGAAGCCCCAAATGTTGATCTGAAGCACATCACCTTTCAGGCTTCTCCAACATCTGGGATTCTGAAAAGTCTAGGGATGTTGTGATACACTGCATCTGAAAGGAGTCAGAACAATGCAAAACTTCAAAGTGAACAAAATTTGTCCCCTATTTGACAGCAAAATGGGAAAATAGAGTCAGGGTTCTATTGAAAGGTATCCTGGTCCTATAAAATACTTTTATATTTTGAATGGAGTTTTTTGGGTTGAGCCTTTGAGCCTCTTTGCCTTTCTCTTTATTTCAGTAAGATTGCCAAAGGGAAGATTATCTGAAAGCCAGAGCTGTGTAATACTCATAGTAAGGTCTCATTCAAATCTGACCATTGCAGGTACTTGCTGTACTTTGAAATACAAATAACCACTTTGAGAAAGAATCATTGCCAGATGTATGATACCTTCTCAAAAATTTCTATTTAGCTGCAGTAAATACCTCAAGGACAGACAATCATCTTTTTTTCCTTACTAAGGATTGGTACAGGTGCACGCACATGCGAGAACACACACACCTCTCACACAGTAATTCTGTTGGAGAGTACATGGAGACACCATCAGTGCAAGCCTCCTGTGATTATGAATAACTTTGAGGAAGCAATGTGATGCAAGTGTTTGTTCTGGAGGTTATTACTGCATCAGACACATCTCCATTACTAATAAATAATTAGAAGAAAGGAAGGTAGAGAGGGGAAGCTCAGAGGGTTGAAGAACTGCATGACTCAGACTCCACTTCCAGTTTTCCCAGCTTAAGATGATTCTTACTTCACATAAACCAAATCCAAAGTCCAGGAAAAGAAATAAAACCTTAATGAAATCTAGATGACTGATTAATCTTGCACAAAGATTGGGGGAAGTAAAAAGCAACAGACAAAATAGATATCCTCCTGCTACATGCTTCACTGAATTCTGTGCAAAAAAAAATAACAGAGTGCTAGATGAAATAAAGATGTAATATCAATCGTGAAATGGATAAGATTCTGTGGATAGAGCATTAGAAGGATTTGTGAAAGACATTTTATAATTATTATATGTGATATTCACATAAAATAAATGTATATTTAAATGAGGAATTTTAATGGATGAAGCTCTGCATATGAAAAGAACAGCAAGTCATAAGAAACTAGTCATATTGTCAGCAGTTTAGGAAAGAAAATGAAAGCCCATCTGAAAAAATAAAATGTAGTAAGAAAACATCTATTTGACATTATTGTCTTAGCTACAACAGGAAGTGAGGCAATCACTGTCTTGTACAGTGCACTGGTAAACAAATTGTGATTAATTGGACAGTCTCTGACAATATCAGTCTTAATTGCTTGCCTTTAATTTGAGGTTCCCAAAGATTCAGAACTCTATAAAATCAAATCTCCTTAAGTTTCAGTAAGCTGTCAATTAAATTTGACTGATTGCACTCACCATTTTCCTACAAAGATAATCCAGAATTAATTGCCATACTGTGCAAATTGCAGCAGGACAAGAATAGTTTACAGGCTAAGGGAAATGTATGGTAATGTGCACCCATGCTCTCCAGACACCTGAACCTCAATTTTAATGTTCCCAACGTCCTTCCAATGTCAGACTTAGTGGTTTTTATGGGACTCATTATAGTGCATTTCTGCTGCAACTGGAAGATTCTTTAGCATGGTTCATGGCCCATACCTGCCAGATTAATCACTATTACATATACATGAGAAGAAAAAAAAACACAGGCTGGCAAATTCGCTATTCCACATTTACTTCAGG
>NW_009954546.1:2111415-2159510 GCF_000747805.2 Chaetura pelagica
AAAGAATTTTCTCCAGAGGTCTTTCTTGACTATCTGTATGTGAGCTTGGCCATTAAAACTTTCTTTCTTTAGAATTAAGTTGTGTGGTGCCTGACTGTATGAATAGGGCTTACAGGAAGATACAACTGAGATAATCCTGTCATTTTTTCTTTTTTTTTCTAGAAATTAATGCTGACATTGAGCACAAATAAAAAGAAAACAAAACAAAACAAAACAAAACAGGTGGAAAGGTGAACATTCAGTATTCAGTAGATGTAAGTGAAATGCTTCAGTACTATAGACAAAGATTCACTGAAGCTAGCTATAAATTCTAGATTTTATTTTATTATTATTTATTATTTATTATCTAAATATTTCTGTTCAGAAAAAAAAAATAGTGATTTTTCTGTATTAACGTGAGCAGAGATTAATACAAATTAAAAATTTTAATCAATCTTACTTTCACTCATTAATGTGTTTATGCAATATAGCTATTGTCAGGGAGATTTTCTGCATGATCAAATAATTTTATGTTACTAATAGCCAAATGAAAAAAACTGTCAAAGATAATTAAGGAATTCCTAAGCTATGTCACTATTTATGTAGCAATTACCATAACTTCAAAGGAGTATCTTTCTTACTGACTTATAAATTTATTTGCAGCATCTCAATCCATCATTGAATATATATAATGGCATTTTGCTTTTCCCTTCTATTTCTTTTTTTGCTAACTTGTCAGATTTTTCTAAGTCATTATTTCACAAAGAACTATCACTTAATTAATGGAAGAATTTAATTGTATTTAATAAATTGCATAATAAATCTAGACACCATATACTTCAGGCAAACTTGCAACTAGACTGTTTCCTAAAAGAGAATAACATCTTTTATGTTAAAAAGTTAGACATCTATCCTGTGGTCTGTATCTTAAAAGAAAAGCTGACTTAATAAAGACTTCAGGGTAGAGAATGATATGTTTTCAGGGTGTGATGTGTCATGAAAGAGGTAGTCTTTTCCATGTCTCTGAAAAAAAAGAAGAAAAAAAAAAAAAAAAGGAAAAAAGAAATAAAAACCTTTCATCTAACATTTACATAATTGTATAAATTCTTCTATAAAAGGTAATGTATCTCATAATCTTTCTGGAGCATGAGGGGCATAAATGCTGTACAGAAGATTGACTCCTGACAGGCAACATTCATGTTAAAAGCAATATTCTGCTTCTTGTCTGAGAGGGATCCTTCAGCAATGCTGATCTGAGAGTGGAACTTCAGGTGAGAAAGCATGAGTGACCGTGCTGTTACTGTGACATATATGCTTTAATAAAGCCTTAAACAATGTGGTTCTAAAAACAGTTATCACTCATGGAAAAAGAAAGTATCAGCACGCTTTTGAAGAACTTACAGAAAAATGGATGGCATGTTACAGCACAGAAACAGAATGGCCTTTACAAGCATGTTAGGAGAAAAGAGGTAGCTCATTCTAGTGCTATTAGGATGTGCAAATCTTTAAAGTTATTTAAGTGTGGATGAAAATATACACTTGAGGTGTTGAAAGATATTTACAACAAACAGCTACAATAAAACGAAGGAGGATAACTTTCTCTATATGACTAGACAGTCATCTTAGTGAATAACTTGTGAGTATGTCTTCTAGGCACATAGGCATCCCCAGACAGCAAATAGTAGCAAAAGCTGTGTTATGGATACATACAAATTCTTTATTTCCAACCAAACTTCACAATACAGGTGTTGTGATCATCAGAGCCTTCGTTTCAGAAGTCCAAACTTGATCACATGGAATAAAAAGTATCTGTAGTTTCTATTCAAGTGTTTTTCAAGACAAAACTGGGCAGAACATTTGTTTTTACCACTTTGTTGTTTGAGATTAGTGTGGCAGGGTTTTGGCACTGGGGGATGGGTGGACAGGACAGTACAGGGAGATACAGGGGTGGCTCCTGTGGGAAGCTACTGGTGACTCTCTTGGCTACAATTCCAGACTCACCTCTATGCAGGACCAAGCTGATTAGGGGTGGGCCTCTGATGAACAAATTCAAGAAGAGGAAAAAGAAACTGCAAAAACCTTGGAGGCCAAATGAGAGGGGTAGGTGAGAACAGAGCCAGAGTAGAGGTACCAGTGTTGGTGAGGAAGGCATGGGAGGAGGTGCGTGAGCAGAGATTCCTCTGCAGCCTGTGGTGAGATGGCAGCTGTGTCCCTGCAGCCTATGGGTGAGCATGGTGGAGCAGCCTGTGAAGGATTGTGGTGGGGCAGATGTGGACCTGCAGCCATGGAGAAAACTATGCCAGGGGAGGTGGCTGTTCCCGAAACAGCCCGTGACTCTGTGGGCAGCCCACAGTGGAGCAGTCTGTTCCTGAGGGACTGCATCTCCTGAGAGAGACTCATGTTGGAGGGATTGGTGAAGGACTCTCTCCCGTGAGAGGGACCCTGCAGTGGAGCAGGGGAAGGCTGTGAGGAGTTCTCCGCAGGGGAGGAAGGAGCAACAAACCCATGTGTGATGAACTGGTCTTAAACCCTAACCTCTTGCCCCTCTGTGCCACTGAGGGGGAGGCAGGAGTGAAGTAATTTAGCATGGGAAGAAGGGAGGGCTGGTGAGAAGGCTTTTAAGATCTGGTCTTGTTTTCTTTTTCTCCTGTTCTGATAATTTATTTTTTTTTTTTCCCCCAGTTGAGTCTGTTTGGTTTGTGACCTTAACTGTTGTGTGAAAACCTCCCTGTCCTTGTCTTGATTCATGAGCTTTTAGCTGGATTTTCTCCTCCCCATCCCACAGTGGGAGCCAGAGGGAGGATTATCACTTGCTGAATTTAACCTCTCACCTCTATGCAGGACCAAGCTGATTAGGGGTGGGCCTCTGATGAACAAATTCAAGAAGAGGAAAAAGAAACTGCAAAAACCTTGGAGGCCAAATGAGAGGGGTAGGTGAGAACAGAGCCAGAGTAGAGGTACCAGTGTTGGTGAGGAAGGCATGGGAGGAGGTGCGTGAGCAGAGATTCCTCTGCAGCCTGTGGTGAGATGGCAGCTGTGTCCCTGCAGCCTATGGGAGAGCATGGTGGAGCAGCCTGTGAAGGATTGTGGTGGGGCAGATGTGGACCTGCAGCCATGGAGAAAACTATGCCAGGGGAGGTGGCTGTTCCCGAAACAGCCCGTGACTCTGTGGGCAGCCCACAGTGGAGCAGTCTGTTCCTGAGGGACTGCATCTCCTGAGAGAGACTCATGTTGGAGGGATTGGTGAAGGACTCTCTCCCGTGAGAGGGACCCTGCAGTGGAGCAGGGGAAGGCTGTGAGGAGTTCTCCGCAGGGGAGGAAGGAGCAACAAACCCATGTGTGATGAACTGGTCTTAAACCCTAACCTCTTGCCCCTCTGTGCCACTGAGGGGGAGGCAGGAGTGAAGTAATTTAGCATGGGAAGAAGGGAGGGCTGGTGAGAAGGCTTTTAAGATCTGGTCTTGTTTTCTTTTTCTCCTGTTCTGATAATTTATTTTTTTTTTTTCCCCCAGTTGAGTCTGTTTGGTTTGTGACCTTAACTGTTGTGTGAAAACCTCCCTGTCCTTGTCTTGATTCATGAGCTTTTAGCTGGATTTTCTCCTCCCCATCCCACAGTGGGAGCCAGAGGGAGGATTATCACTTGCTGAATTTAACCTCCTAATCAGTTCAGTATTTGGATTTTCAGAGTTATGTCATGTCTTTAACCTTCTTCCTCTAGATCACAAAGAGTTTTCATTTCTTTATAGAGCAATGACAACCACACCTGATGTGTAAACTGACATTAAAGGTTAAAATAGAAGATTAATGGGTCACTTGATACACAACATTGTCTTGGATAATTCTTTAACAAATTTGACTCCAGTAGGGAATATTTCAAATATGAAGAACTGAGGTTCTGATTTTGCACCAGTTTTCTGAATGTATTTGTTTATTTTGCTTTGTTTTGGGTTGTTTTTTTTTGTTTTTTTTGTTTTTGTTTTTTTTTTTAAAGCTGAGCTTTTTAAAGTTAAACAATTGGTAATACAATAAAGCCTACCTACAGTGATGGATTTTTCACTCACGGTTAATTAATGACATTATAAAATTACTGCATTGGTCTGCTTTTCATGCCATACAGAGGTTAGATTAGCTCTTTTCCTAACATGTAAGCTTATTGATCTTACAATATATTGTAAGAATAGCATCTTTAAACCAATTAACAGACTAGGTAGTGACAGAATGCAGTGCCTAGTGTCTTTGGTTGAAGCGGATCCTGAAACAGCATAAGTCAAGGGTGGAATATTTTTGATCTTTTACAACACATCTCTGCAAGAACTTTCCAAATAAATGAATTTTCATACTTATCTAGTTCGTAATCCACTTGCTAGAGCTTAAATGGAAGAGTTTTATCTCAGATTTGTGAAGTACAGTGACATCTTTCATGCAGAATTCCCAGTGTATTCAGAGCTATTTTTACTCATGAAACTAGTCCCTTCAAGCAGATGGGAAGCTGTAAAAATAGTCAGGTTCATCAGAGCTGAAACACAGGTAGGAAGAGAATGACAACAGAAACTCTTAGTTAAGAAGAGATGACATTGCTACTTCTGAAAGCAATCATTGAATCACAGACTCATAGCAAGCCAGTTTGGAAGGGACCTTGAGGATTATTTGGCCCAACCTGTCTAGGTACTACTGTAGTTTATATGACATGGCCCAGCACTCTGTCAAGCTGAGGCGTAAAACTGTCCAATGTGGGGGAATCTACCACTTCCCTTGGGAAACTATTCCAATATTTAACTGTCCACGTGATGAAAAATTTACTTCTTGTGTCCAGTCAGAATCTCTCCAGGAGAAACTTGTCCCCATTGCCCCTTGTCGTTTTCCATGTGACTCCTTGAAAATAGGGAGTCTCCATACTCTTCGTAGCCACTCTTTAAATACTGGAACATGGCAATGAAGTCTCCTCTAAGCCTTCTTTTCTCAAGGCTGAACAAACCCAGTTTTCTCAGCCTCTCCTCATATGGCAGGTCCTCTAGTCCTCTGATCATCCTTGTGGCCCTTCTCTGGACCCTCTCCAGCCTGTCTCACCCTTTTTGTAGAGCAGGGACCAGAACTGAACACAGTACTCCAGGTGTGGTCTGACAAGCACTGAGCAGAGTGGCAGGATTAATTCTTTATCTCTGCTGCTGATGCCCTTGCTGATGCAGCCCAGCATCCTGCTGGCTTTCTTTGCTCTGCAGCACACTGTTCACTCATGTTGAGCCAGTTTTCCACCAAGATCCCCAGGTCCCTTTTCATGGACTTACTCTCCAGCCAGGAGGAATCCAATCTGAACTGCCCTCCTGGGTTATGTGTTCCTAGATGCAAGACCTTACTTTTCTCCCCGTTGAACTTCATAAAGTCCCTGCTAGCCCACTCCTCCTGTCTGTCCAGGTCATCCTGGAGGGTGGCTCTCCCTTCTGGAGTGTCAACCTCTCCACGCATCTTGGTGTTGTCAGCAAACTTCATCAGGGTGCTCTTGATGCCAACATGCAGGTCACTTCTGAGGATGTTAAACTACATTAGACCCAATATGGATCCCTGGGGGACCCCACTTGTGACCGGTTGCCCGTTTGAGGAGAAACTATTTACTCTCACCTTTTGGGTAGGGTCTGTCAGCCATTTCCCCACAGCACAGACCATGTGTCAGGGCCATAACCAGTCAGAATCTCCAGCAGGATACTGTGGGGGACCTTATCAAAAACCTTGGAGAATTCCAGGTAGATGATGTCCATTGCTTGTCCTGCATCAACTGAGCCAATCACTTTGTCATAGCAGGTGATCAGGTTTGTCAAGCATGATTTGCCCCTGGTAAATCCGTGTTGGCTTTTCCAAATCATGTGCTTCAACTGACTTGTGACAGTCCCCAGGAGGATTTGCTCCATGACCTTTCCAGGGACTGAAGTGAGACTAATTGGTTTATCATTACCTGCGTTCTCTTTTGGACCCTTACAGAGGGAGTGACATTAGCCTTCCTCCAGTCCTCAAGGACATCTCCCAATCTCCATGACTTCTCAAAGATGATGGACAGCATATATATTACTTTTTGTATCATTTCTTGTAATACATTATTAATGTCATTAGGTAGTTGAATACAGGCCTCTCTTACTTTAAACTTGCTGAATGTTCTTCTAGCCAACACAGGAAGCAATATGTTCAGTGGGAGATAAAGCTAACCAAAGGTCTGCATTTTCTTGAAGAAACTTTTTACTGATGATTTTAAAGAAAATTACTCTGTTTTTCTTATTGTCAGTACAGTTGTTCAGTTCAGTTATGCACTTACAAGACTGTTGTTAATTGCAACAGCTTTAAGAACTGCAGAAGTACTCAATTCTGTTCAACCAACATGATGCCAATAATCAATTTGATTTCTAGCATACATCTGTCTTCTCATGGAAAATAATTAATTAACCTAGGAAAACCTAGATCAGAAAAATTAAAATGTATTATATTTGCTGTTTCCCTGATGAGGCTGAAGCAAGTTTCTGTAGGTTGTTGTCTATTTTTTTAATTATTATTTTTTTTAATAACATGTTGTTTGACATGGTTCAGTGTGAAAAAATTACATGCTTCAAGAGAGGTACAGAAAACTGATTTCAAAAGCAAGGACTTTTGGGATGCAGAAATTATAATCAATAAACACCTTCAAGGGAACTGCCAAAATGAGATTTATTTATTTTTTTAAATCAAAACTGAAAGAATCTTCTTTTTCCAGAAACAAGTTTTACAAACATGACTTGAAAAAGAAGACGATAGCAAAAATCCAAAAGTCAGATACTGACACATTGCCAGTAAATTGTGATTTGTCACTGAGAACATTCAAATACGGATTATGAAAAAAAAAAAAAAAAGGCATCTGATACAATTGTTTGCCTGTGTTTACTGTAACTATTCTAAGCTTGAAACAGACCAGTAGTGCATATGACATAAATCCATGTTGCATGAACCATTGAAATCATAATGTGGTCAGATTTGGGAATCAAACTTCAGAACAGGCGGTGAACAGTTTGGAAACACAAGAAGCAAGGCAGGTTAATGAGTGACTTTTGAGGGTCTACAAAAAGGGATAAAAGGACAATCTGGGAACAACAGGCCTGTCACTCTGACCTCAGTGCAGGGGATGTTTGTGGAGCAGATTATCATCTTGAATGCTATTACATGGCAATGCAAGACAACCAGGTGATCAGGCCCAATCAGTACAAGTTTATGAAAGGCAGATCCAGCTTGACTAACCTGACCTCTTTCCATGACAACATGACCCTCTTAATAGATGAGGGAAGGGCTGTGGATGTCATCTACCTAGACTTTAGTAAAACCTTTGACACCATTTCCCACAGTATTCTTCCGGAGCAATTGCCTGGTCACGTCTGTGTACTCTTCACTGAGTAAAACATCGGGTAGCTGGCTGGTCCCAAAGAGCTGTGGTGAATGAAGTTCAATCCAGGTGGCAGCCAGTCACAAGGGGTGTTTCCTAAGGCTCAGTGTTGGGGCCAGTCCCATTTAATATCTTTACTAATGACCTGGATGAGGGGACTGAGAGCATCCTCAGTAATTTTGTATGATACTACACTGGGAGGGAACATTGATCCGCTTGAGGGTAAGAAGGCTTTGCAGAGGGATCTGGATAGACTGAATCAAGGGACCAAGGCCAATTGTATGAGATTCAACAAGGCCAAGTGCCAAGTCCTGCACCTGGGTCGCAACTACCCCAGGCAATACTCCAGGTTTGGGGCAGAGTTCCTGGAAAGTGCCCAGAGTAAAAGAACCAAGTGAACAGTCTGGAGAGAAGTGTTATGAGGAGTGGCTGACAGAACTGGTGCTTTTTAGTCTGAAGATAAGGAGGCTGAGGGAAGACCTTATCACTCTCCACAACTCCCTGAAAGCAGGCTGCAGTGAGGCAGGGGTTGGCCCTCTCCCCGAAGTAATCAGTGATAGGACAAGAGGAAATTATCGCAAGTTGTACCAGGGGAGATTTAGGTTGGATATAAAGAAAAATTTCCTAACTGAAAATGTTGTCAGGCTCTGGTTCAGGGTGCCCAGGGAAGTAGTCAAATCACCATCCCTGAAATATTTGAAAGCTGTGTAGATGTGGTGCTTAAGGACATGGTTTTGTGGTGGTCTTGGTATAGTGCTAGTTTAACAGTTGGATTTGATGATGTGAAATGTCTTTTCCAAGCAAAATTATTCTAAGATTCCACGTCTCTATGATGGAGGCATGAAAGCAGAAGAAGAGCCAGGAAAGCTGGAGAGAACAATATTCTCTATATTTTTCTTGTTAATTTGCTTCACTAGCACATACTGAAGTATATGTTTGGTGCAGTCACCCTGCCTTTCATAATAGTTGAATCAGGTGGGATGAGCAGTGATAGTCTTACTATGAAATAAAAGGTATTTGGGTTGTGAAGACTTTTAAAATAGGATATACTGTGCTGTTTTTTTCTGGGATAGAGAAAGAATGTTTGGAATGATAGCATTTGTCTTCCCAAGTGACCATTATACGTGGTGGTGCCCTGTTTTCCTGGAGGTGGCTGAACACCTTCCTGACAATGGGAAATAGTGAATTAATTCCTTGATTTGTTTTGTTTGTTGCTATGTTTTTGCTTTACTTATTTATCTCAACCCACATTTTTTCTCATTTTCACTCTTCCAATATCGTACCAGAGTGAGTGACCAGCTCCTTGGTGCGTAGTTGCCAGCTGTGGTTAAGCCATGACAGATAGTGAAGCAATTTATTTCAGTGTTTGAGAAGCTGGGTAGTTTCTCTGGAAGACTCTAAAGTAAGGTTAAGCAAAAATTGTTCAAATTACTTATACAGATTTGTGAAGTGTGACAGAGATGAAAATATGACTCCTTCAGAGCTCTTCTAATTCTATTTTTATCATATTTCTTATTATACCCATGCTTATGATTTTCTCTCTTACCAAAAACACTGGGTGGTGAATGAATTTGAAATAAACATACATTAATGCTCATAGAGAACTTGTTTATGTGGAATTAAGGCTTTCAAATCTTTAAAATTTGCAGATCCTGAAGTATCAGCGTTGCATTCAAAAGTGTAAAAGTCTTACCTATATATGTAATTAAAATTTAACACAAATCCATAAATTACTTGTAACCATTAGTACTTCTAGACAGTAAGATCATAAATCATTTGTGAAACTTTACTTGAAACCTGGGGAAAATAGCTTTTCCCTTTGACATACTCTAGGAAATGACCTTCAGTGTTTCTGTTCTATAAGAAACCAGTAGTCATTTGTAAGGACTTTTGAAGTTAACACTGCTTGACTGTTCTCAAGAATGTGATAAACTGCCCTTAATTCTCAGACTTTTGTACAGTAAGTACAATATTTGTGGTATTGTTCGACCTGTTTGATAAGCAAAGGGAAGATATTCTTCATAGCAAACCTTCAACCTTCCCTCTTTGACAAGACCAAAACCACAATGCTCCTTTACTCTATGGACTCTGAAGTTTTTTAGCAGTTTTGTTAATGGTTTCACATCTGTTCTCCAATAAGGCTTAGATTAAAATGCATCGCAGCAGAGGCAGGGAACAGTATGTTGTCTAACACTAGGGACAGAAATAAGAACTTGAGAACAAAAGGAGTATGTCTTAACAGCTTGAGCTGAAGAGCCAGCTTCAAGGTGGGAGGTTGTCAAGTGTCGCATCAAATATAGTATGTGTGACATGCTGGATCATCCAACATATGAAAAATGTGGAGAACAGAGAGAAGATATGGAATAACCAAGGAAGTCAGAGTGCTGATGGTAGAAGCCTGACTTAAGCAGTGGGTATTTCTGTTAGGAATGTGAATTCCAAAAATGCAGAGCTGCTTCAGTAGTGTATTGCAGGTCCTTTAGCAGTAAGAGTCAGAAGTGTTCAACATATTTCAGAATGAATATGTTAAATCTGTTGATGTAAAATGTAACTTTAAAATTCTTTTAAGTCCCCTAGCAATTACTTTATCATGCTGGCTTTACTGAGAATTGATCAAGTTAAGCTCGTGTGCCAAATGCATTTTTTCTCAGGAGCAGACTGGATTAGTTGCACAGTGCTGTTCAATGATTTCTGTATTAGCACTCTTTCTTCTCATATCAGCACTTCAGCAATTCAGCAAGGTGGGCTTATATGCCATTTTACGAGGGCAGCTTTTTACGTTTCCTCTCTCTGCTGTGCCTAATATGTAAACATGAGGGCCGAAAGAGTGGACAGTGTTTCCATAATGGCATGGCCCCCAGTCAGCTCATGCATATTCACTTATTATTTAGTGGTTCACATGCTCTTAAACCCATCGGTTACTTGAGCACAAATCAGTCAAGATTTGCATTTTGCTTGCTATTCAAGTTTTTAAACTCATGAGCTCCTTTTACAATGACAAGAATATTTATCCAGGTTAATTGATAAAATCTCCTCAACATAAAATGCTCTAGGAAATAATTTCAGAACATTTACATGTTGCATTAACATATCATTGTTTTATTCAACAAGCCCAGAGAAAGTGGGAATATAGGATGAATGGAATTTTCTATTTGCAGTTGCTCTAGAAAGAGCTAATCTACTTCTAACATGCTTATCTGCATGTTGTCTTTTGCTTAAGAGCTAAACATCCTTGAAGATCTAAGCATACAGCTATTTTAATATTAACAGTAAAAATATGAACTCAAACAAAGAAGTTGCTAGATTTTGAAAAATGAAGGCTTTTAGCTGATTTCTATATTTTGGAGTGATTTTGAATAACAAATTAAAAGAAAAAAAACAAACCAGCAGATTTGCTGTATGGTCAAAAGCAATATATAAACAGCAAGAGAGTCCAAATGTGTTAGATAAATGATTCATTATACGCTACTACCCCAAGGTTTTTCTACCTTTGTGGTAGCTCTTTTTTGAATTTAAATAATGTTAAATATGTCCTTAAAGCAGAAAAACAAAGAAATAAAACAGACGGTTTGAATTTGTTGTGGAATAAGTTTGATTTCTGTGTTTTTCACTGTTTCTTCCTGTTACCCATAAAGGATTTACCCTGGTGACTTTTTTCCCTCTAAGTGTTTCAAGCTAAGACATTTCATACCATCTCAGTTTTATGTTTGTTGGCAGTAGACTGAAAGCAAAATCTTGTACTTTTCTGCTCAGCTGGGAGAAGTAAGACTAATTGATGTTGTAAGTGGGTACGAACCTAAATAATTGTACTGCACTACTGAACTGAATGAAATTAGAAAGGAGGATTTTCTAGCTTCTTCCATTTCTTATATTCCTTCCCCTCTTTCCAGCCCTAAACAAAAGAAAAAATATTACTTGAGACTTTTCTCTGGCAAACACCAACAGCTGGGAAAAAAAAAATAAATAAATCTGACTAATTCTTGTATATTATCTATACACAGTTTCCACTTTTCCTTTTTTTTTTTTTTTTTTCCCTTTTTTTTTTTTTTTTTTTTGTTTTGTTTTGTTACTGCCAGACTTCTGGTGAAAAGCACCTGAATAGGAGATTGTTGTTGTGATGGGAGGTTACCAGGAAAACCCAGCTGTTCTAGGCAGTGGTTTTCGTATAATTATTAGCTTTATCTAATGTGTCAATTCTGAGTACTTGAGAATGATTTTAATGAAAGTGGAATTCTAATCACAACAGCGATTTACTGACCTACCTGTTTCTGCTGGAGTTCAATATTTAGACATTGTGTTACTACAGTCAGAATTTCTTATTTAAGTCCTATTTTATGCTCCGGTGACCAAATCCTTCTGAATTGTGAGGTTTGTATCCAGACATTAATACAGCCACTCAGCTCTGACAGTACCAAGCTGCTCACAGCATGGTTAATACAGAAATTTTGTAGGACAACAGTAGCACATCCTGATTCAGGAGAAGAATCTCAAAAAAAAAAGTGGTTCTCCCTCTCACCCCTTTTCCTGTGTAGCTGAAAACAGACCACCACACTTTGATCTTTCAGTATTTTTCCAGGAGCTGTTGGTGTGAGTCCTGAGTACCTAAGCAGGAGGTGGTGACTTTAATAGCCCACAATAGATTTCGTATTTACTTTATATTTAAATTATTTTTCATTACGAGTTCATCTCTTCTGCCCAAAACATCTAGTGACAAGAATGTCCTTAAATCTGAGATACTTCATAATTGCTTTGGTCTTTAACTCTGCTACTGTCTGTTTCATTTGAAGTTTCCAATTTTTGTATTAGGAGGGAAAAAGAGTATTCATGTTTGTTCACCTTCACCATTCTAATTATAATTCTCTTATAATACCTATGTATGTCTTCTTTTTTCTCTGTCCACTAACTGTTTTTCATACATGTGCCCTTCTACACCTTTTTCTCTCCTATCTAATTTTCTTTAAACCATTTCCTTAAGCAGGCTATGATTTTTATTTTTTTTTCCTTTCAATTTTTAATTCTGTATTTGTATGTAATGTCATATGTTTCCTCTTGGTGAAATAACTGGAGGAGCGAGCAGAACAAGATCATAGAATCATAGAACTATTCAGGTTGGAAAAGACCCTTGAGATCACTGAGTCCAACCATCATCCTTACTCCACAAAGTTGTCCCGTAAACCAGATCCACCAACACCACATCCAAACGACCCTTAAACACATCCAGGGATGGTGACTCAACCACCTCCCTGGCAGCCTATTCCAGTGTCTATCCTCTTTCTGTGAAAAAAAAATTTCCTAATGTCTAGTCTAAACCTACCCTGTTGCAGCTTGAAGTCATATCTGGCTTCAAGATGTCTGTCTTGCAAGATCCTTTAGTAGTTGACTCTCCTGCTTCCATTTCCCCATCTCCTTAATAGTTCCCCTTTCATGAAAGCTCAGCATTTTTCAAAGGAGAGCAAGTTTTTGTTTTCTGTCCCTTTTGCAAGAAATGTTTTTTCGTCCTAACAAATATTGCATGACAGTTAAGGCTAGACAAGTACCTTATTGCCTATCACATTATTTAAATATGCTAGATCTATGTAAGGAGTTAATAAAAAATAAATTAAGAGCTGCAGTCTTTTCTTCTAAGTTTCACTGAATAGTTCTAATGGAGGTTTTCACACTGGATGTCATTCACAAACTTTTTACTTTGTTATTTTCTTATTTATTTGTGCTTACCAGGTTGCTTAAATAAAACACTTGATATTAGTAGGACATGCTTATAATGATTTGTTTGTTTGTTTGTTTTTTCTTAGGTGGATATTTTCTGGATTAATAGATCTTCCACTCTCCCTTCAGTCTTAATTTATTTCTGAAATTTTGCGTGGAAAACCATAAAACCCACAAAAAATACCTGGTTCAGTTTTGCAAATTATCGATGCAAAGTTAACTGAAAGATAATTGATTTTGGGGCAAACCTAACCATAAAAAACTTATCTTCTTTGCAGTAAGTTTCATTATATTCTTAAAAGTTGTTGCTTATTTTGCTTCTAATAATGTTAAATTTGTATCTAGTGAACTTGAGGAACATACATTGTATAGTTGACTCCAAGGTGACGTGGAGGTTGTCTGGTCTGTTTTACTATCGTTTAAGATTCAAGCAACTGCTACATAGAATAATAAACATAATAATTAAGAAATGTAATGCATTTTACTTTTCTGGAGGCTCTGTTTGATTTGATTCCAAAAACAAAGCAACACCCAGAGATGCTTGGGCTCTTGAGCCTCACGAAACTGTATCTGCCCAGGAAAAGAAACACAGAGAATGATACAGAGCTGGGAGGGGGCAGAGAGGGATTTTTATTGGAAGCTGTTAACGTGGTTGCTATGAGACCTTCTCCCGATAACACAGGCACAGCAGCGTGTGAGGCTGATAAATCGTACCTCTGGTATCATACCTTTCCTTTCTGCTTTTTTGTTTCTAGCATAGCTTTTATAGTTGTTTAAGATCAGAGAAAGCACCTGCCAGTTGCTTTTTCTTCCCTTTTTCTCCCTTCTTCTGCCTCGTGCAAGATGGAGCTAGAAAATGAAATGATCAGCTCCTCCAGCAATTCTTCAGCAGGCTCCAGAGTATACAAGGTGGTGATGCTAGGAGCAGGGGGAGTTGGCAAAAGCGGTAAGTTTGAGCAACAGCATTTTTTGAGAGAAAGGGTGAATTGGGAGTGTAAAGTTTACAGAACAATAATGTTGTGTATTAAATATTTCTTCTTTCTCTTCCATGTGGCTTAGATAAAAGACAGCAATTTGTGATTGGGGCAGTGAGTCAGCTTAATTTCTTACAGACTGAAATGTTATAAGCTGTTTAATTGGACATTTTTCTAAAACTAACCTAGTCTCCATTGTATATGAGGAGACAGTGAACAGCTTGCTGCTGTTAGTTTAACAGCAAGTGCTTATGTCACTCTAACACTTGGTCATGGGTGCTGGCTTGCTGGACAGTGTGGATGTAACTTATTGGCCTGGCAGTCCTTCTGCTCAGGAAGAAATTAAACTAACTGCAAAGTCAGCTGTAGAGTACAAAGTGTGGAGGATGCCTACAGTGAATCTTTTACTTCCCCACATCTTATTTGGAATTTTTTTGCTGAGTCTTATTAAAGCTGGTGTTAGTCTCGTCTCCTGTCCAGATAGTTTCAGAGTGCATGTCTGAGTCTCACTCCAGGTGATAAAGTAGATTTGCAGCATATTTCAATATCACTATCCAATGCTGGGAAGATATGATACTGTCTGACAATGGTGTCTCTTCAGAGGAGTCATTATTTTCTCCAGATGATGTTTTCTTTTTCCCAGATATTATCACTTTTGATTTATTCTCACTGACACTAGTATTCTCTGTTCTTAAAAAGACTTTGCTGAATGTGCAGGGTTTGTCTCAGAAGCCAGTCTATTGAGCTGGCCATACAACAAGAATTTGATTAGATCATCTGAAAATTCAAAAGAAAACAAAAAGAAGAAAATAAACAACTAGAAAATTATAATATATCCAGGCTGGATTCCAAAGAATTTTGGGATAAATTAGCTGAGACACTGAACTGTAATAATTGTGTAAATCAAAGTTTATTTCCTATTCAGACACTAAGGCAGGGTATAGATGCAAAAAAAAAAAATATTGGCAATGGATATAATTTCATCTCTGTATCCATAATCTCTGTTTTCTTATTATGTTTGACTTCAACTTCAGTGGCACATCTTTCAGTGAAACATATTTCCTATTAGTATTGCTTAACCAAGCAAACAGTTCTTGCACAGACATTACTTTATGATCACTACATAAAATGGGAAAGACCACATAATTATTCAAGAAATATTGGCTCTCTGTGTGGCCTAGAGAAATAAAAAGAGGATGAAGTAGGTAGTTAGAACATTCAATGGGATTAATGAAAACCTCCTGTTTTTTTATTTTTTCATGGCAATGAAACTTCTGGGGAAAAAGAAGCAACTGAGAATTAAGAGTCTAGAAAAAGCAAATGGCAGGTCATAATTTACTGGGTATGAACTTCCAATGTGGAATGGCATGAAATCTTTGAGTAGAATCCTGAGAGAGAGAGATAAAGAAGAACTGATGTAATTCCATAAATCATAAATTCATTCTGACTGTTGTATGGACAGGATTAATTTACACTGGATTAAAAGCAGAAAAGGCCAGAATTGCTACTTTTATTCTCCAAGATGAGCTCTCCTTCTTCCTAATGACCTAGATTCACTCTGTCAAGGAATTCATTAATTTAACTGTAAAAATGGTCAAGGTAGAATAAGGATGAAATAGTAAAAAAAAGTTTAATTTCCATGTTAGAATTTGACAGATAAGTGATATATGGGATCATGTATTGTAATATCCTGACTTTTTTCTCCTTATTCCACTTCCTCCTTCACTTTTTTAACTAATGTTAAAAGCAGGAACAGCTGTTTTTAAATTGCTGAGTGGGAAACTTCTTTTGGATTAAAGCCTTTAATTCCTCATTTTGCTCAATATTAAATTATTCAGGTTGGGAAAGAATTTTCAAGAACCCAGCTGCAGAAATGTTAGAATAATTTTATTTTTAATTTTATTTTTTTTTTTACCAAGATAGTTAACTTCTAGAAATCCCCTGAGCATTTTGATTCTCTATATCCTACCATCTTCTGTTGTTTTACAAAGGGCTGAGGGTGGTAATTGTCTGTGTGGATAGGGAGGAATGAGGAAAAGGATATCAACAATGGATGTTTTTTTAGTGCTGTTTTTTATAGAGTATTTGCTTTGAGTTGTCAAGATCGTTTCTTCAGTTCTGTGCTCCAAGACAGCAGACAATCCAGTACAGCTGACCTGTTATTTAGGCTCTTCAGTGTAGCAGAAATTTCACAATAATTGAGAAGAAAAGATAAAATCAGCACATTCGTGTCCGAACATTCACAGTAATGATGTGTGATGTTTCCTCAAGGAACTGGGACAAGTATTTGTCAGAGACATGGACAGTGGCATTGAGTGCACCTTGTCAGCAAGTTTGCTGACAACACCGAGCTGTGTGGTGTGTTCAACATGCTGGATGGAAGGGATGCCTCTGAAGGGGGGTTTTTCAGGCTGGAGGGGTGGGCCTATGCCAGCCTGATGAAGTTCAGTAGGGCCAAGTGCAAGCTGCTGCATGTGGGTTGGGGCAATCCCAAGCACAAATAGAGGTTGGGTGGAGAATGGATTGAGAACAGCCCCGAGGAAAAAGGCTTGGATGTATTGGTGAATGAGAAGCTTACCATGAGCTGGTAGTTTGCACTTGCAGCCCAGAAAGCCAACCATGTCCTGGGTTGCATGCCCAGCAGTGTGACCAGTAGGTAAAGGAGGGGCAGTTTTGTCCCTCTACTCTGCTCTTAGGAGACCCCACCTGGAGTATTGGAGTATCCAGCTCTGGAGGCCCCAACACAGGAAGGTCATGGAACTATTGGGGTGAGTCCAGAAGAGGGCCATGAAGGTGATGGGAGGGTTGCAGCACCTTTCATATGGAGATAGGCTGAGAGAGTTGGAGCTGTTCAGCCTGGAGAAGAGAAGGCTCTGGGGAGATCTTATAGCACCTTCCAGTGCCTGAAGGGGCTACAGGAAAGCTGGGAAGGGAGATTTTACAAGGAAGTGGAGTTTTTGTGATGTGGGAACTACTGTATGAGGTTTTACACTACATCACCTGTTCCTGGGAGTCCCCAGGAAGTAGAGACAGCACCATGGAGTATCAACTGGAGAACTGATCTACTACAGCTGTTTGTTAATAATTTGGAGATAAATTATCATATGATCCAGGCCAAATTGGGAAAGGATAATGAGCAAAGGTAGATACTCCACTGTCATCAAAAGAGCTGAGGTTAAAAAATACAATTTGGTTCTTCTGGTGTTTTTTTTATATCTTTGCTAAGCTCAGAAATGTAAAACACGATTCATACACCACTGATCAAACACATGATCTGCAGTCACGATTCTACTAAAGAATTACAAGTGTCACATGCAGATTGGTGGTAATGTAGATTGGATTTTCTTCATTAAACAAACAAACAAACAAAAATTTAGAGAATGTTCACCAAGACCAGATACCCACATCCCTGGTTATGGGCAACCTCTACTTTTTCCTATAATCTGCGTTAAGCAATGGAGACCTTATAAATGCAGAGTTCTGATATGTTTGTGATCTTTGGTAACAAAATTATTCTTATTTCAGCTACCTTTTCAGATAGTTTATTGAATTGGTTTTAAGCTTCATTCTTTCTAATATCAACTATTAGACATTTTATCTTATTATTTTTTTGTTAACAATTTTGAAAAGTTTTGTATTCTCTTACTTCCCTATATGTTTATGCCTGTAGACAATTATCACTTCACATCTCAGTCTTCTTTCTCTTCAATACAATGAACATGCAAACTTCACTTTTAGAAGCTTATTTTTCTGTTCAGAGCATTTTGCATCCTTAATTTTATTGTCCTGGTATTTCCACATGGTTTTCTGAATGTGAATACCAAAAATTCACATACTATTCTATTAGCGGTCTTGCTAGGAAAAAAGGTTGTTTACTGGCTTCTCTTAACAGTTGTTTTTTGTTCCTCTGAGAATAATGGATTATTTTGTTCAGGTACACATCACAGAGATGACATATGGGAAAATACCCACAGTAAGCTTTAAGTGTCTTGCTCTTCCCACCAACACAGTCACCTGGTCAATCTCATCTTTAGTGATGACAGGAATTCTACATTTCCATATGAGTTATCTTATTTTGGAAGTATTTAGCTGGGTTGTGACCACTGAGGCTTATGAGCTAAATAATTCTGGACTATTTCCAATAATCTTAATTTATCTTTAGTGTGTTTGTGATCCAATTGAACATATTAAACACATTGCTTGTTTTTGTTTGGTTTTTTTGTGGTTTTTTTTGTTTTGTTTTGGTTTTTGGTTTTTGGTTTTGACTGTAGGCAGACCTTATGGTCAGAAATGAGTTGAAGATGTTTTCATTATTTACCAGTTCACATAATTCCATGGCTGGAAGGGTGGAAGATTAAATTATGGCTTCTACATTTAATAGGATGGTTTCTGCATTTAATAGGTTGGTTTCTGCATGTGAGGTATCAATTGGCTACTGAGAAAGCTCTCTGCAGTCCTGGTTTCTTCAGTACCAGAAGCTGTCTGATGAATAGTAGAGAGTTCAGAGAAGAGCAACAGAGATGATAAAAGGGTTGAAGCAATATGATCTACAAGGATAAATTACTATGAAGATATTCAGATAGCTCTGTCAACCAGTAGTCCGTGATTTCTTATCGTGCAGCTTGCCTGTGTGTACAGTGATGTGATGTAATGTAAGTGCAATATGAATGGGTTCATCTGTCCAGCTCCACCCATCATGACATCCAGATAATGAATAGTTACTTGGATAAAGCTAGCAAGAGGGCCAGCCACTGTTTGTATCACTTTGGCATGGGGAATAGAGAGTTTATGATATTTGAAGGTAATAAATAATTAGAAAAGAAGATATGTATTCCAAAGTTTGAGTTTGAAGAGGAAAGGGATCAGAATTGCTTAATGGAGAGTAGTCAGTTGACTGGTAATATTATAATTAAAATGTGTAATTAGAGATGTATGAGATCTTCAGGCCTGATTTCCTTTGATCAATATGAGCAGTAGATATCCTTAACTATTTGCTTAAAAGCAAGATGGAGCAGATTTTGGAACAGTCTTTGAAAGAAACAGGTTGGTGACAGTTGTATTAGTTTAACTGGTTTATTCTAAGTTAAGATAAAATCATACATTATAAAGGTTGAGCATTAGTGAGCAAATATACCTGAACAGAAAAAGCATTTACAGTCTTCAAACTGTCTTATGGAGGGGAAGAAATACAGTCATCCTCAAAATTATGAAATGTTTTAAAAACTGTCACGACTTGTGACTGGTGTGGCATTACCAATATGTACATGTTCAGACTTCTCAAGAGAGTTCCTAGTCTCAAGACTGGACTTGTTTTTTAAGTATGAAAAAGCAACTTACATTGCCTCACCCAGATTCAAAGTTCATCCTTTAAAGTGTGAGGGCTCCTGTGTAACTGGAGACATGCTGAAGTGGCACCCTGACAGTAATGGCCACCTAATATCTATGTTGAAGAAGTGTGCAGATAGAAGGTAATTAGGTCTGTTAGCTCACCACTTGCAAAAAAGTCTTGTCTTTGTTCTGCTGATAGAAATGGGCCTTATTTATTTGGACCTCCAGCTGAGCCTTTTCTATGTGAACAAAGATTTGAAGTCTTTAGAACTCACAGAAGGTTATATAAAGTAATATTGACTGATTTATTGAAAGAACACTTCACTTACACAGCGAAGGTTTCTGTGCAGCTTTTCACATCATACTGCTGGCTATTAAGCAACATTTTGGGCTGTACCTCAACAACAGCAACTGAACTATCAAGTACCCTCCAGCTTTCAACCACGGATGAATCTGCCATTTGAAATGGCCAGACTGAAGTCTTAAATAAGGGAACAAGCATTGTTTCATGACAATGACTGAGCACTGGCAGTATCTTTGCTGTAAACAATCTGTTGAGGCAGCCACAGGAACTTCTTCCTTTCCAAGCCATCCCTGCTGCTGAGCTGAGCCATCTGCACCATTTTCATCACATGCTATCTGCTAGAATTTGGATGAGACTGAGTCCATTACAGACACTCTTGAAAGTACAATTAGGAAAGATTTATGGTGGGTTTTTTTTGCCTTCTGTTATTACTTTCATAATTTTTACTTCCATACTTTCCATTTTGTTCCCTTCCATTCCTCTGGAAATCCTTTTCAGCTTTTAATTTGTTCATTGACTTTAATGAGTCTCCCTTTATACCTGTAAGCCTTTCTAATTTTTTCCTAGAACCTGCAAGATTCATCTGCTTACACAGCTACACTGATGTTATCAAATGTTACCAAATCATCTTGCAAGGGCTCAGCTCCAGGGTCTTGCTGTCTTGGGAAGATACTTTACTGCAAGCTATAATGCTAAGTGCATTACCTGCCCGCTAGCCAGATCCTGACAGAGACACTGGCTAAAACCACTTTTTTTCCAAGTTGTGTGGAGAATACCTAAAAGAAGAATGTTTATGTGTGTATAAAAAGACTATCTCAGGAGTTTCCAAGTTGGGCTACTGTGATTCTGGCCTTTTCATTCAGACAACAAAAAACCCAAATAAACAGTTATTTCAGGGAACCCAAAACTGGGCCCTCAAATATTTGTAAGTTAAAAAATAAATTATTAATCTTTTGCAAAATAAAAGCTGTAATCTGCTGAAAGACTGACTCCTGTAGCTCTTCTTTAGCTTACACTGACTACAGTTACAAGAAGAGCTGTTTTTTAATTTCTTTCTTTGCAGTCTCATTGAAGTGCTATGCAGTTTTAGAATTTTGCAATTCCTGTCCATTTTCACACGCACAAAATACAGGAATCCCGGCTGAAACTTGTTTTCTGTTGGATTCTGTGATTCCTTTAGTAACTTTACAAGTGTACAACCTTCATGACAGCTTGTTGTGTTACACTGAACTGTTGCCTGCTGAATGGGTTCTCCAGTGGCTTTACAAAATGCCTCTTTAGAAGTTTGAAAAATATGTACCATTGTTTCAGATTTTTACTCAGAATGTTAAAAATCATAACCATGCATTGTCAAATTCCTTATTGTTCCAGATCAGCAGAACTCTACTTTCTTAAATCATGCAGAACACCAGACAGGCCCTAAAGTTTCCCCTTCTTGTCTGGAACATCCTTAAATAGAAATAATGTTATTTTCTCAATCTTTGTGAAAGAGTAATTGTTAGGAATTTTCTATGCAGTGAACAGTCTTTCTGGGTTTCCTGCCAGTTACAGGGTCATCTGTTCATTGCTTGCTCACAATGTACAAGAGGTCTGCTTCATACAGTATCTGTAACTGCATACAGCCAAAAAATATATATTCCTTGGCCTCTTGAGGTCTCCTTTTTTTTTTTTTTGTGGATATGTTTTAGAGATACTTTATTTCTCTACTGGGAATAGAGGAGAAGAAAGACCAACACATCACACTAATTATATTGCCACCCATGAGCTCCAGAAGCCTGGTTTCATCTGCTTTCCTTTCACTTACAGGAGTTTCAATGGATTTTCTAGTCTCTAATAATATGTGTAAATTGGCTGTCTCTCAGTGAGTACTCTTGGTTACTGATCTGTTTTTATAAAAATTAATGTAAAAAGATCATTTTTGAAATCTTTCCTTCATGAAAATTGAACAAGATTCTAAAAAGTTATAAAGTATCTCTCATGACAAGTAGTAAATCACACAGGCTTCCACTTTTTTCAGATACAATGTTCAAAACAAGTATTGGCTGTGATATTTAAGGGTGGAAAAGTGATTAGGAAAAAAAACTCAAATGGAAGATACAATAGAAACAATCTAAACAATGGCATAGGGAAATATAACAAATGGACAATAAAAAAAAACAGAACAGGTAATTAAAAAAAAAGCAGAGGCATAGGAAAAAAGACTAAGAAAGCAGAAAACTAGACTAAGATGAGAAAAACAAAGGTAAGGGAGAAAAGTGATAGAAGGAAAGGGCAGTAGTTCACACTTCAAAAAATATTGCTTTCAGATGATGTCTTATTACTTTGCTTATCCTACTGGATGCTACTGGCCTGGTGTTACACTCCAACATCGTCTGCAGGTGTTAATGGCACACTGTATACTTTTTGGCTAGTGACTTCTTATCCCATATTTGTCACCCATTGACCATTTAGAATAGGAAGCTGGAGAGGCAGCAGCAGAAGTTTTCTTGGCAAAACCCTTTTTTTCCTTCTTTGGTGCTGTAGAAGCTTGCCATAGCTGTGGAAAAGGCTGTGTAAATCTAACATCAATATAAATCTATGGGGTACTAGGCAGAAAGATGCTTCTATGGTGTTGTGTTCTTGTAGACATCCAAAACTAAAGGAGATTATGGGCCACAGCCTTAGTACTACCCACTGAAACTGGAAGCAGGCACAGCAATTATCAGACTCTTCTCTGTTCTTTGAATAACTAGATTGAGCCACACACCAAAGTCTCAAATAAAATAATGAATCACAGTGGAACTAGAGACATCTTTCACTCAGTGCCAGGAAATAAAATTAATTCCTATTTTTCCCCAATCTGAGAAATATATCAAGATGCAAAGCAAAATACATGCATTTCTATAGGATTTTCTTCTTCTTTTTGGCTCAGCTGTTGCCTTCTCTCTCATGCCCTAGCTTTTACAGCTCATCACACTTGGCTGTAAACATTTACTTCCCTATAATCAAAGGTGGACAAATGGCAGTAGGAGGAAAAATCAAAACAAAATGCTAGTGACTATAAACAGATTTAAATACATATATAGTTGAAACATACTCATGCAATATTTATTTAAATGCAAAGTAACACATACTCATTCTTTGAGGAAAATAGTTGTTAGTGCCAACTTGTAATTCAAAGAATTACAGAAAGCTCTGCAAACCTGGTGAGATAATAATTTCTATTGCTTGACAGTGAGAGAGAATATAATTATTTGGTGATTTAAAGCCATTATTCCTCAATGTCATTTTTTAAAAAGGACCATTGATCAAGCGAGCTTGTCAAAATGAATTGTATGTTTCTAAAACACCACTGTACCTGGTGGATGAGCATTACTATATTGAACTTAAAGTATTAACTAAACCAGCCTTGTTTGTTGGGATATTTTTGATGATGTTATTCAAAGATACTAATAAGCTTCTGAATGGAGTTATTTCTCCTTGTCTATATGCAGGGAAAATTGCCAAAATTGGCATTTTTGTTCCAAGAAATTTTTAACTGTTCTCTTTCTGAATCTGAGTATTTCAAATGAAGTTAATAAAAATGGTAGGCAGTGAATATTTTACAGGGTTGGTACTCATGGAAATGCCTTTGGCACTACTGATGTTAATTTAGTCACAACAAATAGCAGGATGTTAACTGGGAACAGATTAGATAAACTGTGGTAGACATGATCAATCAGGAAATCACCTAGGTAGACAGAAGCTTGCATGGTGATGGAGGTTTCTGAGAGAATTGAAGGTTTCCCTGGCTCACATTTCAATTTCAGCACAATAGACAAATGCCTTGAATAATTCTCTTTAAGGTTAGTGCAAAATGTGTTGCTAAAAAATCATTAAGAATTTCGGGATAGTAATACTTGCCTCTGATTCCTTCTTCCCTCTTTTCTCATTTTTTCCTTGTAGGCTCTCCTTTCAAGCATGTGGTAGATTTTATGAGGGAGACAGAAAATGCAAAATGCCAACTGCTGATATTAGTACAGTGTGTGGAGCCCATGTTAGCTTTCAAAATTCTTTTTATTTTTCTAATAAACTTACTTTAAGTGTATTTCTTGTTACTAAGATGTTTTACCAGGAATGTGGTGCTGTTGAAGGGCTTAGATTGATAATCTATTGTGAAATAGCTTTTCTGTTCCCATTTTAAATTTTTATATTTCTAGTTTATTTCTATATTCATATTAAATTTAGAATGTTTAACATATGATTAGTTTTCCACGATGGTGCAGTGTTAAAAACTAACCTATCTTCAGAACCATGTCTAGCTAAACTGATAACTAAATGCATGTTTGTTTATTTTAGCACTGGAAAACCAAGATAGGATGGGTCTTATTGGTTCCTTCAGTGTGTCTGTGTCATATCTGTTCAGCTCAGCGATTACTGTCAGTATTGTGGCATTTGACAGAGCTGAAGAGAAAGTGGAAATGCAATTTGTGTTTTGTGCTGCCTCATGTATCACAAAGAAAGCTGGCAGCTTAATGCAGACTCTTTGCTTGACCTTAGCAAGACAGCAAAATGAGTACAGCTCTTTTTTCTCATACTGAGAGTTCCATCCAAGGGCATGCACCTTAATGGGGAAGATACTCACACCAGAGTAGGTGTAAAGGAGAGGGAAACAAGGAAAAATTATGTAGTTGAAGAAATAAATCTGCATTTCTTTTTGACTGCCTCTTTGAAATAATCATAGAATACCTTGACCCCTGTTTTCCTCCCTCCACTCTCATGTGTCTCTATTAAAATGGCTTAAGAAGTATATGGTTAAATGAAATAGAGCAGAGGGAGGGGAAGACATAGGAATTATTCCAGTAATTTCTGTAGGCCTGGAGAGAAGTGACAGATTGTCCAGCAAATATTATAGAAGAATTTACTACAGAATTTGAAGTATAAAGAATCCTAAGTACGTTTGGAATGTAATATGTCATGAAAGAGAACAGGATAAATGTTGCTGGGTTACAAAAGGTTCTAAAGTTTAAGACAAGGAGACTTTGGATAATCAATGATGGTGAATTGGAAGAAGGAAGGGAGGGAATAGGAGGGGAGGGAAAGAAGGCTTGTGGCTTGAGAGGACAGATTAACAGTATAACTTCACAAGTAAAGAAAAAAGTATTCATTCATTTTTTCCCATTACAGGAAGATTTTTATCTACTTCCTGAAAACCAGGGCTTCAGTACATAATGATTACTCAGGAATATGAATGCCATAACCACAAATGTTGCCTCTTATTCTTCCATCAAGTTTTTTTTCTTAACATGATGGCATTTGATAGGGCATATATTTTTGGCCAGTTTGGATCAGCAGCCTCAGCTGTGTCTCCTCCAAGTTTCTTCACTCACTGTAGCCTAACTGCTGGAGGCAGAGTGGGAAAAAGAAAAAGGCTTGGTGCTACACAAGCACTGCTCAGCTACAGCCAAAACATTGGTGTGTTATCATCACTGCTTTAGGCACAGATCCAAAATACAGCACCATACGGGTACCTGTAAAGAAAAAGAGCACCATCCTACCCAGGCCCAGTATAGTAATATATAGTCTGAAAAGGACTGAAGGGAATTTAATTCTTCTTTGTAGTTTGTGTCCCTGGCATCATGTTTATATCATATTAACCATGTGTAGGTTCTGACATGCTCTTCTGTTTTGTTGAATTGCTATTGGAGACCATAAAGCAAGGGGAGTCATAATTATTTTCCTTCTCTATTCTCCTTGTTTATAATTTGACAGTTGAAAAACTCTGTTGTTTCTTTGTGCTCTCATCTTTTTAAAAAAAATCATAGTTGGAATCTGAGCATTGGTGGGCATCTTGATGGCATGGAGGTATTTATGCTGTCCACCTTACACATGTATGAATGGCCTGTAGGCCATCTCTGCAGAGCACACACGATGGTTTAGAAATATTTGCTATTTAGCTGCCTCACATTTTCCAGGGGAAAACAAGCACTGAATCTAGCCCAGTTGAGGTGCTAAGGTCCTTGCAGAGTTCATTTAGGTTATTCACACAAGAAGATGTTCACAGCATGCTACTTTTTTTTTTTTTTTCTTGCAGTTGAAATGAGGAATGTCATATTTATAACGTAATTAAATCATCATTGGCAAAAGGTCAGTCAGTATCCCTAGCATTTGCTGCCACTGCAAAGTATCTGTAGTTCCAAAGAATCACTTTGAACTGTCTTTCCTGGAAGGAAAATGTTGAAGCCCACACTGCAGGTCGGCACTGGCCACTGTTGCAGCCATTTTCCACACCAGGCCTTCAGTTCCCAGTCTCAGGATTCTCCATACAGCACAGTATTTGGAAGCCAGCCGCCCAGCCTTTGAAGTCTGCAAGTGTTCAATCAGCTGTTCTGTTGCAACGAAGTCGATCCAGTCAACATTAACCACACACAGGAATCAGCCACAGTGTAGCACAGCTGGAGTGGGTCAGCAGCAGTTTCCCATGCAATTTTGGTGCTGTGCAGGACAGACACATTGCAGCACACATTTCTATGATACTGGCTGCAGCTCTCAATGCCATGCCCAGATGGCAGTTTTCAGAGGATGGTAATTTCTTGAGCCAGTCAGGATCCTTGACAAATCTTCAGATGATATGGCAGAGAATGACCAGTTCTGAGTGGTGGTTCCCAAAGATTGTTAGCACATACTTAACAATCCCCACAATCTGTATCAATATATGCAGACTTCATCCTGGCTTAAATCAGGACAGTAAGACTGACTGTAGTGTCAGATATTAAAAGCAGGTGAGGCTTTTTCCCTATTTCTCATGGCTAATTTGGTAATGTAAATGTAATAATAATTAAAAAATCTTCACTATTTCTTCTGATTAAATGTAGAGCTTACAATTGTAGCTCAAGGGTGTGCCCTTCTTTGTGGCCATGTTGCCTGTCATGAACCTTGATTCATGTATGTTTTTGAAAACTGTATATCTATTAGTTAGGTTTTAAGCATTGAAAATGCCCAATGCCCATGTAAAATTATACCATGTATGTAAAAAGGAAGAGAGTCTCCAATACATTTTAGTAAACTACACAGTAAGTGAAATTAAAGTATACCTCCTAAAAAAGAAGAGAGTCTGTGAATGGTATTTGCTACAACTCTTGAATTGTTAAATACATGGTGAGTCACAGCCAGCTCCTTCTTGGCAATGTTTGGTCAGGGCCCAACAGAAGTCTTATTCTCTGGGAATTCCATCCAAATCAAAACATCAAAAGAAAAACTATTGGTTTAAACCTTGATACATTTAAATGCAAAAGGCCTAATTAGGTATTCAAGATTCAAACAGCTCCGGGATTTCCCATAAAGAAGCACCTAGGAGATTGTGTTGGAAAACTTTTGGTTACAGTGCTAAAATCTGTCTTGCCTAATTTCAGCTATTGAATGCATTATCTGAGCCTAGATATGAAGGTTCTTTCTATATTCAATGGAGCGAAGTGGACAATCCTAGAGATACTCAATGCTTTCCCTTGTTTGATGTGTTCTGTTGGTGTTGTGGGGTTTTGTTAGTGGGGACGGGGACAAAGGGTTGACTCCTCTGAGAAGCTGCTGAAAGCTTCCCTGGCTCCAATTTCAGCCCCACGTCTGCCCAGAGCCAAGATGATTAGGGAAGCTGAATGGACTTTTTAGAAAAAAATTAAAGGGGAAAACAAAAGTGCAAAAAGCACTGCAGGATAGAGAAGAGGGGGAGGAGGGAGCAAAGCCAGGGTGGAGGTACCAAGGTCAGCAAGGAAGGAAGGGGAGGAGGTACATGAGCAGAGGTTCCCCCATAGCTCATGGTGAGATGGCAGCTGTCCCCATGCAGCCCATGGGGGAGCATTGTGGAGCAACCCTTGAAGACCGTGTTGGAGCAGATGTGGATCTGCAGCCCATGAAGGGTCACAGTGGAGCAGATGTGGACTTGTAGCCATGAAGGACACTATGCCAGGGGAGGTGACTGTTCCTGAAGCAGCCTGTGACTCTGTGGGCAAGCCTCACTGCATCAGTCTGTTCCTGAGAGACTGCATCTCCTGGGAGGGACTCATGCTGGAGCGGTTTGTGAAGGACTCTTACCTATGGAAGGGGTCCTGTTGTAGAGCACAGGAAGACTGCATAGTCCTTCTCCCTGAAGAGGAAGGGGCAGTAGAAAATAAGTGATCCCGTTCCCTGTTCCCCAGTGCTGCTGGGGGGAAGGAGATACAGAAATCAGGAGAAAAGTAATTTGGACCGAGGAAGAAGCGAGGGGTGAAGTATTTAAGATCTGGTTTTGTTTTTTCTTTGTTGTGCTTAAATTTGACTGGTGATAAATTAAATTGACTTTTTTTCGCAAGTTGAGTCTGTTTTGCCTATGACAAAAATTGGTGAGTGAACCCTTCCTGTCCTTGTCTGGACTCCTAGGCTTTTAGTTGGATTTTGTCCACCCCATCCCACAGTGGGTGGGCAGTGAGTGAGTGGATGAATGTTTCTGGCTGGGCCTAATCTACAACTTTTGAGAACTTTGGATGGTTAGTTAGATAGGATGATTTCTTGTCAAAGGATAGGTGGTAATAACAAGAATTCAAATGTTGGTAGGGATGGCTGTAATTGATGTGGAGAATTATTGAAAGTAATACATTGTTGTATTCAGTAGCAGTTGCCATTAATGTAGAAGTTTTCAGTTTCCTTTTTTTTTTTTTTTTTTGGTATAAGCTATACACGATGGCTTCTCTTAAAGATACTTTTTGTTGGTTAAAACCATCTATAACTTCAGTGATGACAACTCTCCCCTTGAAATTAAAAATGTATACTCTGATGGTCAGTGCTGCAAGTGTGTCTTCCTCAGACATTAATCCACTATGTACATGAGACTTGTTCAGTCCCTATTCTGAAGAACATGTTTATTTCAGCTCATGCAGACTGATTAATTTACCTTTGGACTTTCCTCTTCTAATATAAATGCTGGCCAATACACTAGCTTTCAACATGCCAAGAGTTGAAGCTTCCAGTTACATTTCACTTTTATTAAAACAAGTTAGATTTATGACTTTTTCATTTTCAGTGAAGTAAATAGTAGGCAGTTGCTGTCCTCCCACAATCATCTTTTCATCTGTTTTCCAATTGAAACACTTTAGCTTCTACATATGACAAAACTACGAATCACTTATGATTTAGAAAATGTTGATTTTGTTTGGAAGAGGTACCTTATATTTTTGTAAAATACCTTAAAAATGTATGTTACCACAAATTCCTTAAAGGATCTCTAAAGGGGAGGCATTGACACAGATTACATCTCTGTAAGAAATATTTTTAATCACATGATAGCTAAGTTTTCCAGACATGCAGGATTAAAAGTCACTGACGGGTGCAAGGCTTTGCTTTGTTTTGCTGTGCTTGCATTCAGGCAGAAAATTCTTGCCAGATGAGTACTTGATATTCATAGTTCCACTGAAGCAAATTAAGACAAAAGTTTCAAAATTGTATTACCATATTTAGAGAGTTTAGAGAGTTTGGTGAAAGATGAGTCAGTGCTTTGTGGAGCAGACATATCTTCTGACATCCACATTGCTTTGTCTGCTGTGCTCACTTTTGCTGGCACTTCTTCTTGATTGATCTCTTGTTCTGTGCCACGAGATTAATCATGGTCAGTGATGCAAGGGCATGAAAAATTCATTCCAAGACAACAAATACTTTGTAGTTTATGATATTTCTTTCCCTTTGGATTGAAGCCAATTTATTTCTCCAGAGAGCAGAAAACTTAGGGAGTATAGCAATTCTGGCATTTCTGTGGAGAGAGGAAGTGTCTACATCTCCTCGTACAGGAATAAAGATAATGTGCTGCAGAGGTGAATTATCTAAATAATGACAAAAAGTAATTTGTCCAAGGGAGTGGCTTGTGGAAAGGAATTAGTTTTTCCCCTGATGGTAAGCACCACTCAACAGTCTTCAGTACATTTGTGGAAAGACGTGTAGACCTGTATCAACAACAACAAATTATTCTTAAGGAAAATTCCTGTTTTAAATAACTTACCTTACTTAGATAAATACATTCAAATAAATTCCAGCCTTTCTTCATGTAGAATGTGGTTCTCCTCCCCCTCTATTCTGCATTGGTGAGGCCGCATCTGGAGTATTGTGTCCAGTTCTGGGCCCCTCAGTTCAGGAAGGACAGGGAAGTGCTTGAAAGAGTCCAGCGCAGAGCTACAAAGATGATTAAGGGAGTGGAACATCTCCCTTATGAGGAAAGGCTGAGGGAGCTGGGTCTCTTTAGGTTGGAGAAAAGGAGACTGAGGGGTGACCTCATTAATGTTTACAAATATGTAAGGGGTGAGTATCAGGGGGATGGAGTTAGGCTTTTCTCAGTGATGACCAGTGATAGGACAAGGGGTAATGGGTGTAAATTGGAGCATAGGAGGTTCAAGGTGAATATCCGAAATTTTTTTTTTACTGTAAGAGTGACAGAGCACTGGAACAGGCTGCCCAGGGAGATTGTGGAGTCTCCTCCACTGGAGACATTCAAAACCCACCTGGACACGTTCCTATGTGATGTACTCTAGGTGACCCTGCTCTGGCAGGGGGGTTGGACTAGATGATCTTTCGAGGTCCCTTCCAACCCCTATGATTCTATGATTCTATGATTCATGTCTCTCTACCTTTATTTCTTGTGATACCTACTCATTTACATTAAAATGTGATCTTCCACAAACAGAATGTCTCTTTAATGTGTACTTCTCTCTAAACTTCAAATTGAGACTATGATTTTTTTTACCTGTTTTCAACTAGAACTGCAGTGGTGTTATAACTGTAGAGACTTTGAAGATTCTTAAATGAAAACTATTCAATCAGCCATTTTCAGGTCAAAGAAATTAATATAAAGCTCCCAAGTTGCAGGACAGAATCTTATCCCCAAAATCACCTTTTCTGTCTCAGAATGGGAGTCCAATTTGCACATCATTAGACATAGAAATTGTGATATTTGATAAATGTTGTCTGATGCTTTTTATTTTATCTCCTGTAAGAAAAAATGACATCTGAAACAATCAAAGAGACAAATAAAGTGGGAACTTTGCATAAAAGACAGATGATACGTAATTTAAAGTATCTAGTGGCTGACTACAGTAATTGAGTAGAACAAATTACTTTCCTGAAAACAAGTGGTGGAGTCATTCGGTATAATATGAGTAAATAACTAGTATGCATGTGTCAGAGCTGACGGTATGGTACATAACTGAGTTAAGGGAGCCCAAGTCAAGCACCTGTTAGACTTTCATTTATTCATCTCTTTGTCCATGCTTCTCTTTGTCTCAGTATATTAAAGTTGAACAGGTAAACTTTGTCAGATTTATTTTCTTTTATGCAAAAAAGGGCATTTGCTTTCAACATTTAAAAAGCTGTGTCAAGTTACAGAATCATTGAATGATTTGGGTTGGAAGGGACCTTAAAGACACCCAAGTTCCAAACCCCCCTCCACGGGCAGGGACACCTCCCTCTAGACCCCTAAGCCCCATCCAATGCAGCCTTGAACACTTCCAGAAATGAGGAAGCCACAACTTCCCTGGGCAACTTATTTCAGTGTCTCACCACCCTCCCACTGAAGAATTTCTTCCTAATGTCCAACCCAAATCTTCCTTTTTCCAGTTTAAAGCTATCGCTGCAATATAGGACAACTCTTGCCATATTCTTTTGCCCTTTTTTTTGCTTTTGCCTCATACTACATCACTAATGCCTTCTAAGAATTGACATAATCTGGTTATTTTCTTCATTTATATGTTTGTGCTGAACTGTTCATGCTGTTTATTCACAAACACTAAAACTTGTGAATAAATAATTTATTGGAAAAGAATAACCTTTGCATTGCTTTGTGTGTGCTTAGGGAGGAGGAACAGTGTTCTTAATGTGGCAGCTCTAGAGCTGGCATGAGTTTATGCCATTTCTTTATGGAAAATATATGTCTAATTTGTTCCCATTTGACTAGTCCAATGATCAGCATCAGAGGTAACCTGAAATTTCAAAGACTTTGACACACCTCTGCAAGAAAACATAACTAGTCACATGTAAATGGATACTTCACTGCATGGCTAGATTTTCAAAAGCAGAATGAAATTATATAATCCTTATCACTTTCTAACACATACTGGCCTCCAAAAATGAATATCCTTATCCATAACAGAAAAATGGGTCATATAGATTTGTTTTTCTTTATGATGACCAATATTCGAAACTCTGCCTATAGCTGAAGGTATGTTTTCTCTGAATTCTCAGAGAGAGATCAGTACTGATAATAAATTCCTTGACTCTGTCTGAGGTACCCCAGGATGACGTTTGACTTATGGGCTGCCAGGGCTCAATGCTGACTCTTATATTGACTGCTGCTTACCAGCATCCCCAGAACCCTTTCTGCAGGGCTGCTTTCCAATCTATTCTCACTGTTTTATACTTGTGTCCAGTGCTAATCTTCCTCAGGCACAAAGTCTGGCATTTGTTGTTGTTAAATTTAATCCCATTAAACTTAGCTCAGTGCTCTGTCTTATCTAGATCCCTCTGCAAGGCCTCTCATCCCTAAAGAGAATCAATCAAGAAGGATCTTCTAAAAGTTTCAAGAATTCAGCCTCTGTTCCCGCAGTAGATTCTGTCTTAAAAATAAATAACAAAAAATATAATTTATTTAATTAGCAATTTGCTGAAGTTCTTGTTCTGCAGCAGCCATTATTCCAAGCATAAGGATTTCCCTGACTTGTTTTCTACATCTGTTCTTGGCTGACTGTATCAGACCCTGACATTCGTTGGACAGCTAGAGCTCAGGAGAAAATGTGAAAGCTGAGGCCCTCTAAAATCGTAGTAGCACTGAGAAAGGTATAACCATTTCTTCTTGACCCTTGTTACCAAATAAAACTACTTAGCAAAATGATAGCCTGAATGAGGTCTAGTGTGTGTGCTGTTAAGCATAGTGACTGCATGGGTTTCCAAAAGGCTCCAGAGGAGAGAAATGCAAACCACCTACATACCTTTTGAAATCTGTCAGACTCCAAGCAAATGGTGCTTGCTCTGAATCCCATTTAATAGTACACTGATACAGTTTCAAAACACGTGGACATTAGGGTCAAGAAGTTCCCTTCATAAGATAGAGATTACTACAGTGAAGTCTCTTGAAATGTATAAAAATAGACTATAACCTAGTCTCTGTTAAATATCCTAGATTTCTAAACTAATGGACAGTTGCTTCAAAACCAGCCCTGGACAAAAATTAATTCTGTCTTATCATAACCCACTCGAGAATACCAGGCTTTCAAAAGAAGCCAAAAAGAAACAAACTGGTAGTAATTATTTTAAAACAATACTCTGAAGAAGCAATACTATGACACTCAGTCAATTGGAAAGGTGACTGTGCTCTTCTGAATATTCTGTGAGCAGGTGGATGAGTCTGACTGAATGTCTTAGAAGCTATTTAGGTGTTTTCCCTTTCTGTTATATAAACTTGTGGTTAAGATGTTCATCTTCCAAAGCCAGCTGAAGCTAGTGACAAGATACATGTCAACTTCCCTGGGCTGTGAATGAAGAAACAATGATCATCCTCTCTGTATTTAGCTACACCACAAGTTTTAGTAATATCTTTGTATATATGATTACTCTTCATCTTTCCTCAGTCTGGAGAGTTTTTCCTGTGCAGTGATAAATATAAAATAGAAATATCATATAAGTTTGCTACTGTCCTTTGTGCACTGACATCAGATACGTTTTACGTTTTTGTGAAATTTGATGTTCTTCAAAAGATCTCTTTTCTTTCCTTATGAGGTGTTAAAAAATGCTGAGAAATCTTAGCTTGGTATAAGTATTTGGAAATAAAAGGAGTAAAATTTGTCCAGTTTGAGAATACAACAACACAGCAAAATGAAAATTCAGTCAATGGGAATTGGTGGTAACAGATAATGGTAACATAAGGAAGTGTTTTTAATACTTTCAAAAGGTTTTAGATTCATAAGTCTTTATCTAGAAAATTACTCATCTCTGTTTAGGCATATTTTATGCTGGCTAGAGATTAATTTCTTGGTATTTCTTGTACATGGATGGTCTGTCCTTATTAAAAATCTAATGAATCGGTGGAAAAAATCCCTGTAGACTCAAACAGACTTTGGATAAAATATAACTGTGAGACATTATCTTCTATTAGAATGTATATCATATAGGAAAACTGGTTTTGGTCATGAAGCACAAATGTTTTAAAGCAGCTGCCACCAATTTAATGTGTAGTTTCTATTCTAAAGAGTCCACTGTCAGTTCTCTGCAATTAAGAAAAGATGCCCAAAATGTGACCCCAGACTTTGTGAGATGCTGAATTGATTTTCCTATCCATTTCCAAGTTACATAATGGTAGGAGATAGTCTAGTAGAAAATAGACACATCAGGGTGGGATTGATAAATAGTTGACAATATTTATAGATTAAAAATATAAGAATATAAGCATGTCTCATCTGTAATACCAGAGGCTAAGAAGGAAGGAGCAACTTTTGCCATCTTTCCATTAGAAACAAAAGATCCTGCTTTTATTTTTAAGTGCAACAATGTACAGCCCACTTGAATTATGCACTTAAAAGACTTCTTTGCTGGTAGTGTCTTGGGGCAGAAGAGATGACCCAGGTCCAGTACTTAAATAAATGGTTATCCTTGTAGCTTAATAAAGACCTGGGGAGCCATCTCTGTTCTTAACACAGCAAAGAAAAGCCAGCAACTACATGAAAAAAAAGTGTTTGAAAGGAGATTTCAAAGGACAAACTCTAATATTTGCTCTCCTTGAATCTTCCTAAAGGCTAGCAAACCTTATGCGTTCATAAAAGCATTTAAACAGTTCAGCTGCTGAACAGTTTGTTGAGCGACTACTTTGCCTTGTCAAGGTTATTTAATATTAAATATTTTTTTCACCCTTGTCTTTATTCACAGATTCATTAAATAGATAATAGAGATATTTACCAAAGTGGTGGGAAAATATTCACCTTGGCATCATATAAATATAGCAGATCATATATAATGTAATCTATGTTAATTCTTATTTTGTCATTGTGCTAATTATCAGATAATAAATATTAACATACTCTTCAAATAATTTCCATTAAAAAAAGAGGGACAGGGAGAAAATACTGAACAAAAATGACAGTGGTAAGGAATAGCTCATAATTCACTCCCTTTTCTAATTAAGGTACATTTACACTTATTTTTTTTGCAATATTTGATAATGGATCACTATATTTTTCAAATACAGGTAAACCCAGGAAGGAGTGAGGAATAAAGGTAGTAATCAATTTATCTAATGTTTCTTCTGAAAAGGAGTAATTTAACAGATTTCTTAAATTCAGGTCTTTTCCTCTGTATGAGACAATTCTTCATGAGACAGTTTCAAGTAAATGTATGAAGTCATAGTGCAGAATTTGCTCTGTGATGAACTAGAGTTATCAGGGAATGACATCACTATTCTCGATTAAAAGAAGTAATGTAACAAGATTTTATTAATTCCATCCCCTGAATGATTCTTTAATGGTTCTTCAAAGTAGACCAAGTGTAAATTGTACCCCAGTTCCATTTTGAAGTGCTGGAGATGCATCCCGAATGAAGAACCTCAAGAAGCATTTTTCTCAGGCAGAAACAGTACCTACTGTTAGCTCTTTCACTTATGAGATCTGATTCAAGTAATTTGAAATCAGCTGAAAGATTCCTCTGATTTCAAGGGATTTTGAAACCAAGTGATTAAAAGTGCACCATTACCTTCTTCCTATGAGTGTTCAGAGTTAGTAAAATATGACCTCTAAAATCCTTCTGGAGGGTGTCCTCTCCTGATGTAGTCCTGAATTTATGAATCTCCAGATTTAGGTAGGAACAGATTTTCAGATCCATTTACTTCTGAGGTCCAGAAATTGATATGTTTGAACAGATAAATTAGAAGGGAAACTGTAAAATCATCAGATATTGGGAATGGATGTTTCTCCAGGCAACTAAGAAAGGCTTTGGAAAGCTGAAGGTTTGGACGCAACCACTTCATGTGGCATTCAGGCCTCAATTCTCTGAAAATCAGTGTGGTGACTCCTACTTAAGTTTATACTCAATAAGTGCTTTATGGGAATTAACATATGAGCCTTCGTGCTCTTTTAGACAGATGCTGTATGATCTGCATGTGAATACAAGTTCATACACAGCTTTTACATATACTGAGAAATAATCACTAAAGAACTCAAAAAATCACCAATATAAGAAATTATTTGTAGTACTTTTGATTTCCTGCTCAAATGAATAAATAGAGGTGGTTCAACAGACTTCACTGAATATAGAGCAGATTCTAAATTATGGAAGAGCTTTGGGCAGGGAACCCAGTTAAAGTAATGGGATGGTTGAAACCTTCTCTGTTAAGTCATCTCAGCTGAGAATAAATGCAACTCTGTGGTTAAAGACGGTGACAGTTGTCCAAGAAAATATGACATATGAGTGTAAAGGTACTTGCTGTAAGGTACTCAATAAATGAAAATAAAATCAAGTAAGATGAACTTTGCTTTGCTAGGTGATTGTCTACTTTTCAAAGTATTGTATGAAGGAGCATTTGACAGCTGATTTTTAACTGAATGCTTTGCCTTTTTGTTGTAGGCTAAGGACACCTTAGTTAATCATTGATGTATTTAAAAAGTAATAATTTTAAAAATAGAATTATGTTTCTATAAATACAGTAGTCAGTGACAGCTACTACAGTGGTCTCAGGATCAGATCACCCTTCTTGAAAATAAATTTGCTCTCTGTGAGTCAGGAGCAATTGTTATTTTCAGTGATTTCAAGCCTCTGTTGGAGAGAAAGACTCTTTGACGATCCATAGAGAATTAGCAGAAGAAAAAGCTTTGAATAACAGGCAAACCTACAGCTGAACTGAAAACACAGTAATTGACAGTGACCAAACCTTGAAGAAAATGGAAAACAATAATTACCTTCCTGATAACTTACTCATCCTTTTCTTCTTGGTCAGATATGCCACAGTCATATTCTCTTCTTCAAGTTTATCAGAGATGAAAGTAACTCCTGTAAAGTCAAGGATTCACTAATTGCTTTTCTAAAAGCATTTGTCATTTTGATAAGCATTTTATTAATGTGGGAGAAGCTTGAGACCATCTCTTGAGCAGACCCACTCTAAAACTTATTTTTTTTCCTTATGCAAGTGATAAGTTCTTTCATAGCTTTTTTTTAAGAGGCAAGAGGGTGATATTGCACATTCCACTCATTATTTAATCTTCTCAGTGATAATTTCACTTGCTGACAGGGTTGTATTTGCTTCTAGCATGGATAACTGGCACTGAGCTCATTAACCTTGTGACTGTTATCTGGGACCTTTTGGCCTGGAGCATAACCATGGACAGATGGAAGCTTCTGGTGTTCAAAAGCAGCTTTACAGAGTGTGCTGTTTGGTGATGAAGACTTCAGTGTTGTGTTTTCAGTACATAGATGTATTGAAACAGTGCCAGAACTGCTTCTGTTGTTTTCAGATGCCTAAATGATTTATATATCTTTTTAATTGCACTTTTATTTTGAGATGTCCTATTGGGGCAAAGACAGGCAGCAGCCAGCAACTAACTTAAACTGGCAACAGTTAGCACTTCTTTTACTTTTCCAGAGTAAGTTTGAGCTAAATTCTGTGTAATTACATATGAATTATAATAGGAATTACCACAGTAATTGTGAAAGGGGCAGATCTCAAGAGCAATTCTTATGAAGTAAGCCACATGATTTGTAATCAGTTGTCTGTAAAATGAGTCTGATTACAGAATGCTACTGTTTTGAGCACAACATTGAACTGAATTTCTTTCTGAGACCTATTCTAAACAGAATAATTATATGATTTTATTATTCCATAAACCATGTTCAAATAGTGACAATGAAACTTAAGGAATCTGTTTTGTCTTAGTCAGCAAGTTTTGTTGCTAGGTAATCATCTATGTCTTGTCTTTCAATATACCTATTATTATGATGATTCTTCACATATGTTTGAAAAAAAAATGTTATTGAGTTAGCTTAAAGGATAAAAAGTAAAACAAATGTATTAAAACTTCTCTGTGGATTTTACAGCTCTGAAGGGAAATGTGATGCATATCTTCTGAGTAGATTTTTAGAATGAAAATGTGATTTTTATTTTATTTTTTGATTAATTTTATTTATTTTATTTTAAATGTAGCTTTTATAAGTCATCTTAGCTGACTCATTTATTTGAAGATATGTACATGGTCAAAATTTCATGATGAGTCAAAATGTCTTTGTTTTCAATCATGTAGTCTATCATTCTCATATTATTTTACAGAAACTTGTCTTTCTTAGATATCTTATGATGTTTTTAGATATCTTACAGTGTGTATCCTAAAATGAAGGTATCTACCTCTTAACATTTTCAAGTCTTGGCCATCTACAACTTTGCATTTATCTTCAGCTTGGGTAGCTTAGTGGGCTTGATGGGTTTATGCCTTTGGTGTTGCATAACTTGCCTTGTAGTGAAAATAATCATGAAGTTTTTGATAACAAGATGAAAACCTAGAAGGATCAGACAGAAATAATTTTGTAAATTTGTTGTTCTGTAGGCTCATGAATCTTTCAAACTGTTTATTCTTTTTTAGATATTGTGAGGGAACATCACTAGCCCAGACTAATAATATTCTAAGGAAGGGAC
Organism: Chaetura pelagica; assembly: GCF_000747805.2. Taxonomy (NCBI): domain Eukaryota; kingdom Metazoa; phylum Chordata; class Aves; order Apodiformes; family Apodidae; genus Chaetura; species Chaetura pelagica. The sequence continues at coordinate 2,149,728 of NW_009954546.1, forward strand.
AAACTATAAATACACAATGAGGCATACCTGAGCAGCAAATATAATGTAGATCTGCTTACAAAGAGTTGAGTTCTTATCAAAGCACAGAAGGAATGGGTTTGTTATTTCTATGCAGAAAGGGGAAATTAATTCATTCTTAGGGGAGAAGCAGGGACAAAATCCCAGCTACTTGCAGCACAGAGATTAGCTCTGTTATTCCTAAACATAGTGCAGATGTTGAATGCCTGATGTAACAGCCAGTATCTTTCTCTTGTCAGCTTTCCAAAACAGATAGATGTTCATTAGGAACAGTAACCAATGTATATATCAGTGTGTATTTGGGCTGTGTAGCTCCTGTTTCTCAGTTTATTTCTTTCACTTCAGTGCTTATACTGTAAGAACTCCAAAGTAGGATATTTTCAGTTTAGGCAGTTATCCAAGGCACATGCTGTCTATTTTGCATATGCTCAGCTAGTAACACACAAAGAAAGTCTAATTTCCTCTTTTCATTACTTTGTTTTTCAGCTTGGTCCTCCCAAAGTGTAGTACACTATGTTCACTGTAATTCAGACAGCCCTGGGATTCAATCACATCAATAGCATACACAACAAAATTGACAGTCAGACAAGTGCTGACCCATCAGACATAACATGGTCAATGATTCTATATATGCCAATCAATGGGATCAGTCTGATCACCTCTAAAATGGTCCTATATGTCTTTTTTTCTATTGACTGATGTGTTGCATCATGACTGAGTAATGATGAACGGTAAAATGAATCAGCATTGGCAAATGTCATCTCGTATTGCTATTTAAAATATTGAGGATATTCATCAAAAGATGTCATGTTGTCATGTATTTTGTCATTTGCCTATCTCTGATGTTCTTAAAGACAAAGCTGAAATTGGAACATAATTTCCACAATGAGGTTTATGGCCCACAAGAACTTGCATGATCTCTGATACATAAAACTGAGACATGCTCAGTTCCTGATGAATTATATAATCTCATTGACATTACAATTCCATTATTTCCTCATTATTTCCTTCTGAAATCCAGTTTATTTCTTATTATGCACTCCATGTTATTCCATTCTCAGGTTGTAAGCTCCATGAAGATAGAAGCAAGATTTTTTTTATTTGTTTTTTAAATTCTAGCCAAAATAAACCATGTTACAGGTTAGGAGTAATTTTATTTTTTTTCCTGGATTGAAAACTTTATTAATAAATAATATGTCAAGAACACACACCTATCCACACATATGAAAGTAACAGGCAGAGAAAAATATTGAACTCACTGTACCATTCATGGAGACCACTGGAAAGCTACCACTGGTATCTGCATGAGCAGAATCATATCTACTCTGCATATGACCTGATTTATCTGCTTCACAGCAGCAGACAGTCCCTGTATGTTTCTTGTTGCCAGTAAACACCATTCCAGCCATTCTGTTGAAATGCCAAGCTGCTGGATGAGACTGAAAACCTAAATAATCAGATGTGCAGGGATCTATGTACTCTTGAAGGTATTTCCTACCAATATTAGGTTAGTCCCCCAAGTATATTGTCTCACCAAGTGGCCAACAAACTGAAAACATGCCTGGATTTTCCTTTGCCTCTGATTTTTTATAATAGTCTCTAATATTTCTGAAGATGTTTTAGTATGAAAATTGTTATATACATGTGAAACATTTGTCTTATAAACACCCATAATATGATTATGTTAGATATAAAAGCAAAATAACATGCAGAAATACAATGTTCTTAACTGAATGAGTTCTTTATTTTGAAATGTGTTTGAGCACTGAAGTGAACATTAACTGAAGTAGGAAAAGCAATCACTTGAAGGATCATGTACCTCTTCTACAAATGTTTAAAGAGGCACAGAGCTATCTGATTTGATGATGCCACACATTCTTCCTGAAATTATACCTTGTTATTTAGTTCATGTGTTATACTGAGTAAAATGGCATCATCTAGTAATGGAAGCTAAGAAAAGATCTGTCTACTAAACAGTGCATATTGACTGGAAATGTGGCCACAATAGAAAAAAATAAGAATGTTCAATTCATCCTGAGAAGGCTGGATTCTAATTTTCAGTATATATATCCTCTTTTTTTTTTTTTTCCAGTCCAGTATTTAATTCTTGAAAATAATGACCTTAAAATAAGAAGTCTGTTATGATCCTACGTTCAGTGCTTCCAAACTGTCTTATAAACTTCCTCATGGGAACCATTCTTCAGAACCAAGTCTCTAAAAACTTAAACATACTGTCAACTGTAAATGTATGTCTAAGTAATACTACTGAGAATAATTCTTAAAAACTTGCCAGTATACTTGCATAATTCAATTAGTTAGCAGTTTTGCTGAATTATCTCTACAGTAAAACTTTTCAGGATTAGTTCTTGCCAAGATCCAGAACTGGTCCGTAATTCAGCCAATTTTAAGACTGTACATAGTCTTATGCCATTGTTGCTTAGGGCTGATGTCTAGAGAACAAACAATTTAATTATTTCACTGATAATGTGGCAAAAAATCACAAAAAAGTGCATATTGTTTTTAAGTTTCGGTTTTGTATTGGCAGGTTTAAGTTTGTTTGCTTTAATGTTCTATTCAGTATTATCTCTTTTTATCCTTTCCACCTGAAACAACTTCATCAGTACTAGCAAGAGCTGTATCTGTATTTTGCAGTAAATAATGTGATAGAAATAAAAGGAACGATTTGTTGCCTCATTAAAAATGCTGTAGCCTCAGTCATAGTACAGGAACCTGATGATTCTTCTAAATTTGTATCAGTGTTTGCTTATATATAGATCTAGTTTCCTCTGATGAGAAAAAGCCTGTCTAAAGCTAAATATCCATCTCACATTTACAAGGAATAGTAATGAGGACAGTTCTTCTGTAATCAGCCTTGGTGTGGAATTAACTGGTCTAGTACTTGTATGTTAATCTGAACCTTTAATTCCAGGAAATTTATCTGTTCCCTCCTCTACTTAATATCACTCTTTTTATCATAGAGGTTGCTTATCATTTTGCATTGGAGTAATTCCTAGGAAGGGCTGGGGCTGAGCTCTGCAAGGAACTGTGTTAGCAAAAAAAAATCAAATAAATATCACTTAAATAATAAACAAGGTATAACAAGCAGATGAAGGAGGAAAGAAGTCAACAGGGAGACACTAAGGCTAAAGAATAATAAGCAGTCATGATACTTCAGCAGGTTGCTGTCAGGTAATTTCTTAGGCTGGTGTTCTGGGAGTATTAAAATGTTAAGAATTAAAAAGAACGGGTTATGTGGCATTTCATGTAGGATTTTACCCATGTGGTAAAACTTAATTTCAAACATGTGTACCTGTTTACAAATCATTTAATCTTATGGCTTTTACAGCCAACTGAGACAGGAGTCCCAGGGTATGATCCACCACACCTGTTTCTTCAGCTCTTCAGTGAAACTGAGTGGTAGCATACATTAATTTCTTGTTTCACTTGAAAAATGTGGAGTCTGTGGGGCAAGCCTTGTGTACTGTCTAGGATTAGTCAAATCAATCCACTTCCCTTTACATCACAGCTGGGAGAAGCCCATATGCATCACCTCATTACTCAGTACAGTTTTTACTCTTGGATACGTTGCCTCAATAAGCACATATGACTTAAGCTTGCTCAGACTGAGACTCGGCATCCTCAGACTCATTTTGAGGAGTTGGTACTGGATTCAAGCAAAAGTGACTCAAAAAAGCCACACTCAGGGAACCAAAACTTGGAAGCAAAGGAAATCCACTAAATCTTTGCTAGCTTTGCTAAGGGAGCCTAACAACTACAGAAAAATGCCCAAAAGATCTCAAAAATGTAATGGGTGATATATATTTTAAAATGAATTAAGGAATACAGCTTCTATAGGATAAGCTCTCATGCAACCATTCTTTGGTAATACATTTCCTTTACATTTCCTCCAGAGAAGAAAACTGTCAAATGTCTGTAACCCACTTCTCCTCTAAAAGGAAAAGCAGCAGTTCTAGTTTGTGCTGTTTGGTTGCAGATTGACAGTACCTTACTGTTGAAGTGTGACTTCAGCCTTGCGTTAACATGGGAATCTAACTAGGACATCTTCTATTCTGTGATGTATACAAAGTGTATAATTAGTAATTTTTTCCATATGTATTGCTGCAGCAGTATTTCATTGGCATTCACACTCATTCCATATTCAGTAATAGTAGCAAATACAATTTACTAACAAAGAGTTTGTAGCTTTCATCTGCAGCATTAATGTTGATTTGCCAAGTGAGCAGTGTGGGAAAGTGAACAGGAGTGAAACTTCATTTAATATTCTGACTAAGGTTTACAACAAAGGTTTACAGCTAGTAGATTCTTCTTCCAGGTAATGTTTGATAAGCTGCTGCATAAGGTAAATCAGCAAATTGGCTTTTCTAAGCTAGAAAAAAAACTCTTTTGCCCATCAGTCTTGTATTATAAACTCACCAGAGATTTCCAGAATGCTTCCTTAAAACAAAACAAAACAAAAAACCCTGACAAAAATGACCAGATGACTGGTATGTCCCCTATGGAGAGCAGGCTGAGAGACTGGGGTTGCTCAGCCTGGAGAAGAGATGACTGAGGATACCTTAGAGCACCTTCCATTGCCTGAAGGGGCTCCAGGAAAGCTGGGGAGGGGCTTTGGACAAGGGCATAGAGTGAAAGGATGATGGAGCATGGTATTAAGCTAAAAGAAGGGACATTTAGATTGGACAGTAGGAAGAAATTATTTAGTGTGAGGGTGGTGAGAAATTAGCACAAGTAGCCCGGAAAAGCTGTGGTTTCCTCAACCCTGGAAGTGTTCAAGGGCAGGTTGCATGGGACTTGGAGCAACCTAGTGGGAGGTGTCCCTGCCCGTGCAGGGGGGTTGGGACTAGATGATCTGTAAGATCCCTTCCAATCCAACTCATTCTACAATGCTATAATTCCATGAAACTTCATGGTACACAAACTGTGAAATCACTGCACAAAGATCACATTTATAGCAGTCACTACCTTGACACAGCTCTTCAAGGAAACAAACCATGTTGATTTAGAAGGCCTGTATTATTAACTAGTAACAAAGTGCTCTGGAAAGTAATTTCAGACTGCAAACATGTACCTTATTGTTTAGTTGCTGATATATATAGATATGTTGATATGATTGCAATGAGCATCAAAATAAAATTAAGGACAACCTACCTGCACTCTGGCTAGAACTGAGTAATAAGTGGTCTCAAGGCTAGTAAAGTCTAAAAATGTGTCTAATTGAAATACAAAAGGTAGTGGAGGATTTTTTTTATTTTTATTTATTTATTTATTTTATTTTTAATGAAGAACTGAAATACAACTTCAAAGAACCTCTTAAATGAGCAAATAGCCACCTGTGAACGATTCCAGAGGTATTTCAGTCACTCAGTAGATGATATCTTAACTCCAGATTTCTCTCTTCTATATTGCATGAAATTCTGGTTTTCATCCTTATTTTCTAACCAAATTTATACAATTGTCTGTGAGATGTGTAAATATTGCAAGTGCAGGAAACTCAACATTCATCTAGTTCACTGTATTTTCCGTATCCTGCATGTTATATATTCTACTTTACAGTAACCAACATATTTCCCATATAAACACTGCCATAAGTTAAAATGTAAATTTTACATTTCCTATTTGATCAGACATAGTAATGTTTTAATTTATTTACCATGAAATGTAACTTGTATTTTTAATTTTTCCTAATATTTTTTCCCAAATGCTGTCTTTTTCAAAAAATGGAACAGATAGGTTAAATTATTTGCATATGAAATGCAGGCAGTTTTTTTTTAAGAAAAAAATGTATGTTATACAAGCCACAATGGACTTACTGTGGTTTCTTTCAGAGTACAATCTGTGTATGTTCTACAGAATCCAAAAGGAGGATTGTTTACCTATGGTGTCTCATAAAGCAGACTTTAGTTCCTTTAGGCACTGTCTTTATTCCCTTTAGGCACGCAATAAGTGTGAGTATGTGAATGTGTGCCTGTATAAACAAGTGTGTGCATCAATATGTGCATAATGCAAGCATACGAAATGTTGAAAATTTAAAGAATTAAGAGAGCATAAGACCATGATAAATATAAATCCACCATGTTGTCCATATGCCAGAGCTGACATACCATAGTGTATGTAAATGTCTAAGTAAATATATCTGTATGTGCAAGTAGAATTACATATATATATATATACACATACATGTACAAATGTAGAATCATAGAATCATGGGATGATTAAGATTAAAAAAGACCTTAAAGATCATCAGGTTCCAACCTCCCTGCTAAGAGCAGGGACACATCCCACTAGATCAGGCTGCAGAAGGCCTCATGCAACCTGGTCTTGAACACTTCCATGGAGAGGTCATTAACAACTTTCCTGGGCAACCTGTTCCAGTGTCTTACTACCCTCAAGGTGAAGAATTTCTTCCTAATATCTAACTTAAATCTCTCCTCTTTCAGTTTAAAACCATTACCCCTTGTCCTATCCCTGCCCTCTCTGGTGAAAAGACCCTACAAGAAAGCTACAGGGCTTTCCTGTACCTCCTTTCAGGCACTGAAGGCCACTATAAGGTCTTCCCAGAGCCTTCTTTTATCCAGGCTGAATGTCCCCAACTCTATCAGCCTACATGCATTTGTTTTTCCATATTACTATTTGGACCATATGTCCCCTTCAGAGCTACTTTTACAAAGCGATCAGAGTATAGAATTAAATTGTCATTTACGATAAGCACAGTTTTTCACTTTCTGGCTAACATTCCTGTATGCAAAGCAACACTGGGCAGGTAATAGAGGTATGATTTATTGCTGGATGATGTCATTAGCTACCTATTCAGTATAAATAATTTCAGATTTTTGCAACATCCATTGCAAATTCAACCATATGATTAATGCTAAACAAAAACAGGTAACAAAAGGAATGTCTAGTTTTGTATACTTTTCTCAAATACATAAAATAAGTAGGCCCAAGATTAACAGTACTTCTTCTCTGGAAGTACTTATTCTCTGGAATATTCCATTTCCATAGCTATTTTAACAATAGTTAAAATATTTTAACAATACTCAAAATAAGTGAGAGTTCCTCATTTTCATACCAGGAGAAACTCAGACGCTTGTCATCATAAATCTCCATGACAACTTTTAGAAAGTGTGGAATTATGGAAAGGGGCAAGAAATCACAGCTGTCTCCTGCTAATAGCCCTCATCAAGTTTCTAGACATTTCTGTCATGTTTCTTGTACAATACTTTCATAAAAAAGGAATAAAAATTACTCTTTTGAAGAAATTCAGCTCCTTGCAGCTGTCCAGGACACAGTTCATTTGTGATTTCTTCATGGCATTAAAGAAGTTTTAAGGGATGCTCTCTCACAGGGAATGTTGTTGAACTGAAAGGAAAATGTGCTGAGATCATTGAATGCAGAATTGCAACATTTTGAAATAATTCAGTCTATAGAAGATGCTTGAACAGAATATTGTTATATTAGTTTGGGTTAAGGTTAAGGACCAGGGTACGAGGCTGAGTCAAAAAGCTACGATTTCTTCATTGTTTTTGTAACCCATTAGTCAGTACACCTTCCTATAATGAGAGAAATAAAGTTGATTAGTTGAGATTGGACTGTAAATTGCCTATTTTCTGAAATGGTACAGTCATTGGTGATGGGCCAGATGGTGATTCCCAGTTATTGGCAGTGGTCTGAGCTTTAGGGCAGTGCTCTTAGCTATTGTAATGTTTGTCATCCTTTGAGGTTTCATGCAACTAAATTATCAACATTGGGTATAAGCCACTGCATCTGTTCTAAGGCTGAGCTTATTTTTTGCACATTCAGTCCAATCCCCCTGCCAGAGGAGGATCACCCAGAGCACATCACACAGGAACGTGTCCAGGCAGGTTTTGAATGTCTCCAGCGAAGGAGACTCCACAACCTCTCTGGGCAGCCTGTTCCAGTGCTCTGTCACTCTCACAGGAAAGAAGATTTTTTTCTGATGTTTATGTGGAACCTCTTATGATCCACTTTGCACCCATTGGCCCTTGTCCTATCACTGGACATCACTGAAAAAAACCTGGCTCTGTCCTCTTGACACTCGCCTAAATGTATTTGTAAACATTGATGAGGGCATGAGGTCGCCCCTCAGTCTCCTTTTCTCCAAGCTAAAGAGACCCAGCTCCCTCAGCCTTCCTCATTAGGGAGATGTTCCACTCCATCATCTTTCTGGCTCTGCTGGACTCTTCCCCTGTCCTTCTTGAACTGAAGGGCCCAAAACTGGACACAATATTCCAGATGCGGCCTCACGAAGGCAAAACAGAGGGGGAGGAGAACTTCCCTTGATGTACCAACCACACCCTTTCTAATCCACCTCAAAATGCCATTGGCCTTCTTGGCCACAAGGGCACATTGCTGGCTCATGATCATCCTCCTGTCCACCAGGACCCCCAGGTCCCTTTCTCCTACACTGCTCTCCAGCAGCTCAGCCCCCAACCTATACTGGTACATGGGGTTGTTCTTCCCCAGATGCAAGACTCTACACCTGCTCTTGTTGAATTTCATCAAGTTTCTCCCTGCCCAACTCTCCAGCCTGTCTAGGTCTCACTGAATGGCAGCACAGCCTTCTGGTGTGTCAGCCACCCCTCCCAGTTTAGTGTCATCAGCAAATTTGCTGAGGGCACACTCTGTTCCCTCATTCAGGTCATTGATGAAAATACTGAACAGCACTGGTCCCAGTACCGACCCCTGAGGCACTCCACTAGTCACAGACCTCGAACTAGATTCTGTTCCATTGACCACAACTCTCTGACTTCTTCCTTTCGACTAGTTCATGTTTCACTTCACTGTCTGACCATCAAGGGCACACTTCTTCAGTTTATCTATGAGGATGCTGTGGGAGACAGTGTCAAATGCTTCACTGAAATCAAGACAAACCACATTTACTGCACTACCATCTACCTACTTCCTTATAGAAGGCTATAAGTTTGCTCAAATATGACTTTCCCTTTTTAAAATCATGTTGACTGCTCTCAGTGACCCCCTCATATTGTCTTTGAACTTTTCATTGTCTTATACAACCAGACCTAAAAAATAATCTGAGATTTCCCTCTTACTAAACCAGATGTCAGCTTCAAACTGCTATGCTGCACATATTAGACTATACTACATACATGGTTTGGTTAATTTTGCTGTTATTTATAGCTGGTAAATTTTACTCACGCTGTAATGTAAAAACCAGGTAGGGTGGTAGCAGTGATACATCCATCTAGATAATTCCCCAGCTGTAGCTTTGAATATAATTACTTCAGCTTCCCAATGACATGAGATTATTTAGTAAAGATATTAGTTGGACCATCCCCAGCTGAATTCGGTAGTTTTGTCATTAATACCATGTGTGAAGAATCAGACTCTCTTTTTGGCAGACAGAACTCTAGAATTCTCAACAGCTATTTTCTACAGTGTTGTTTATTAAGGACACATGCCTTTTCTTGCTGCCCTTAAATGATTTTGTATCTGACTAGTAGCAACTTCAGCATTTGAGAAAAAATTACTGTGGATGATAACAAGAAAGTTTGTAGGTCTATTAGGAAGGAAAATCCTGGAGGTAAAGGTGACAGCTTTATGACACTAGCCCTTGCCTTATTTGCAGTAACTCATTTTGTATATATTGTTTCATATTGCTGAAGCCAAGGGCTAGAGCTGTTGATTATTTACGTCAGACCGTAATGGGGATGGTAGTACCCAAGAGGGCAGAAAATAGATTTGTTGATTAGAACAGTAAATTAG
>NW_009954546.1:2159622-2179855 GCF_000747805.2 Chaetura pelagica
AAGACAGAGAAGAATAACTGGGTTCCACAGACATACATAAACATTTCATGTTGTTTGCTACTTGTTATTTGGCTTCCCTATAAACTTTGCTCCAGAAGTCTTTAAACTAATAATGCAGCTTTCCTCCTCATCCCACTCCCTGGGTTATTTATCTCTCTTTGGTTAGTCAGACCTTCTGTTTGTCTGATCTCTGTTACAGCAACCAAAAAAAAGGTTGTTTCGTTCAGAGTGCTCAAACTGCCAGACACAGAAAGCTGTCCTCCATGCAGCTGTTCAGGTGTTTGGTTTTGACATAGGTGGAAAGGAACCTTACATGTAGGGGGGTGCATTTGTCTTAAACCATGCTCGATTTAGCTCCTCTACTAATGCTCTGAAGGACCATTGATCTCCATGAATGATCATTTAACCATCATCCTGAGATGTAGCTCCTCATCTTGTTTGCTGGTTTCACAGAATTCTCTTTTATTTCACAATATGTTTTAAGCAGTTTGTTCTAGCTACAATAAAATAAGAAAAAAAAAAACACAAAACAAGCAAAATTGACATTTTAATTTGTTCCACTATATTAACCATTTACCAAGATTAAATACAGGGCTGGTAGTATATTTCAACATCCAGTTTTGTTGAGAGTTTAGTTTTTCTAAAAATAAATGCATTAGATATGAAAATATTCAAAATACAGAAATATATTAAATAAACTTCACTCTTTCATTTCTAAATATACAGTTTCCCTAATAGTTTCTCTAAATATCTTACTTTATAAAAAATAGTTTCATTTTGACTTGATTTTCAACACTGTACGTTTTTGTTAATTCTAAATGAAATAACAGAACTCACTGAGGATTGCTGAATTTTGCAGATTAACAGATTCTATCCGATTTTGACAATTTTCATGAAACATACAAATGCTGCCAGAAAAGTAAAGCAAGGGCACCAGTTTTGACTTCAAAAACATTATGATTAGACAGTAATGAACATGCATTAGAAAATATGTACACTTTGTTATAAATATACAGACAGTAACACTAATATTGTTTTTAGCTCTCTTTTACTTTGCCCTATTTTTGCAGTATTTCTGCTTTCTTGATGTTGTCTATATGTTTTCCAGACATCTTTGTCAACTTTAAAGTATTAAGATGTTAATTGAACTTACTGTTCATACATTGTTTCAGAGTAAGGAGAAATCTATCAGCAAAGGCTTCTGAAAAGGGAAGGTTATCAAATAGAGAAGAAGGTAAATTCATGTGTACATTCACTGGCCTTAGTGCGGTTGGGAATTATTCATCATAATTTCCATAAACACAAATGCAGACCAGCCATTCGATATAAAAAATATAGTTTGTTTTTTGTTTTTGTTTTTTTTTGTAACATTTTGTTTTCTTAAAGTTTTTTCTATTGTACACACAAAACTTAGGTTGCAAAGAAGGACAGCATCACCATGTACCTTTTACACTGGAGAAAAATACAGCTGATAGAGTGAAAGTGATAAACCCAGGGTCACTCATAAACCAGTCGTCTCCTCAGCTCTTACCTGATGAAGCATCTGTCTAATGGATAAGATCACTCTGAAGGGAAATTGGAAGGTGAAGTAATTTTGTACATGTCTTTTACATATTTTTTTTTCTCCCAGTGTCCTAGTTTTCTGTGACATAATTCTAAAATCACTTTTCTGTCCAGAGAAACTGTGCTTCTAGGAGACTGCAGAGTCCAACTCTGTGAGGACAGAAGAGACAAGATGTGTTGGTTTTGTTTATCCGCAGCTCTGGTTTGCAGGTTCCTGCAGTGACCAAGGCTGAGGGTAGTTTTGAACCTGGCAGGTGCAGTGGGCTGGGAGAGCCAAGCCCAGGGAAGCTGACCTAAGGTATTCCATGCCATAAATGTCACCCTCACTATACACTGGGAGGTTCAGGAGGATGTTTTTACTTTTCTGGCTGCCTTCCAAGGAGGGTCCAGTCTGTCTCTTAGTTACCCTCCCACCTGAGGTCCATCCTCCACTGGCTGTGACCTGTTCAGGATGGAGCTGTTGTGCTGCAGGGCTGGGCATCCAGCCTCCTTTGCTGCAAGTGCAGAGCTCACCTCTATGACTGGGGCTGAGGTAGCTTTGTATCCTAGTCAGCAGTGGGGTCATCATTAGTTCCTTATTATTATTCTCTTAAAACTGTTTTCATGTCAACCCAGGGGTCTTCTTTCCTTTTCCTCAATTACCTTCCCTGGTGGGGCTGGGTGATAGAACAACTGTCCAAACCATGACACTCAGCAAATATTAGCCTTTTTTAATACAAACGTATTATTAACTTACTGTCACAAAATTGAGGGAAAGTGTGAGCTTTTTTATTGAGTAAAAAAATCTGAGAAAAATGGCATCCTTAATACCATTAATAGCTCTTGCTCTTTTTGGTCACTAACAGAAATCAGTCAATATTCAGTTGCCAGCAAGTAATTTTGAAATTACATACATGATCCATACTTGCCTGTGTTTCACCAGTGAGCAACTTCTAAGATCCTGCATCCTTGTTGTTTTAGTCTCAGTTGAGTGCATCTATTGTAGCCTGATTTAGACATATCCTTGTGGATGATACACAGTTGGGCTAAAGAAACTTCCAGATGAAACTTTATAGCTCAGATGTGAAATTAGAGTGCAACACATTGGTTCAGATGTGATTGCTGGTTCAGAAAGTGCCTAAACCATTGGATACTATCAGTATGAAAACATGAACTGAAAAGATCATTTTATACCTGCTGGGTTTCCTATACACTCCCACCTACCTACTATTGGAGACAAGGTGCTGAACTAGACAGACCTTTGGACTGAACCCACAGAGAAACATGTTTGTTCAAAAAGAATTTGAAAACCAATAGCAGAAAATGTCATTATAGTTAGACTTTACACTGTATTTTCTACAGTTCATCCAAAATTTAGATCCTTTCATTAACACAGCTTCCCAGGGATAGCTGTGTTCTAGATCTGAATGTTTATAAGAGGTTTGGGTTTTTTTTGGTTTATTTTAAAGGATATTTCTCAGGAAAAAAATAATAGTAAAGATAATTATTTGACTTCTTCAATTTTTTTTTTCCAAGTTATTTAATCACTCTTACTCAAGGATTTTGTAGAAAAAGCATTATGGAAATAAAAAATAAACAAAAAAATGTACTAAAATCAGTGAAGAAGCTCTCATTGATTTCTGTGGATCTTGGTTCATGTCTGTCCAAAGCTTTATATAAGGGCTTCTCAAAGGAAAAGTTTCCAAGCTTTATCATGCATGTTGTTTAAAACTGGAAAAAAAAATAAAAATTAAAAAAAAAAAAATCAGTACTGAAGGAAACGCTACAGATGAAGTAATTATTTTTATAAGGATAGAGATGTATCACTCTGTGTCTGGGTGAGTGCTGCAGCAAACATTATCCATCGAATCAGGAGCAGACAGGAATGCATAAAGCACATTATACTGTGAGTTGGACTTGGACCAATATTAACATTAAAATGGTATTTTGGGTTATGGAAATAATGACCTTTCACTTGGATGTTATAGAACAAGCTTAACATTCAGGTCTTTTTTCCTTGCTTCATTTTTATTGTCTTCTTTTATTTTCCAGTTATAAATACTTGTCGTTGAGCCAAAGACTTTGCTGACTAAAACCCTGATGACAGATGAGTCATTCTGTCACATCTATACCACTGCAAGTACCTTCAAAAAAGACCTGATTCTCCTTTTTTCTGGTAACTGAGCTGACTCATTTCTGAATCAGCATAGCATTGTCATCACACTGTAGGGATATGGAGTACTTCAATATTGTCCTCTTCACTGAGCCCTAAAACTCCCCCTAAATCCTTTTCAGCATACATGAGGAAACAGCTCCATTTGTTATGACTTAAACCATTGTGTATCTTTATGTTTTATGTATCCATAAGCTTACCACAGTCTTGAAAAAATTTCTTGTGCATTTTCCTGGTCAGCTCCCAAATCCTTATCTTTACAGAACTGAGTTATGATGCCACTGCACCTGCAAGACAAAATTTAAGTTTATAACCACTGCTGGGAGTAGGAAAATATAAAGCCAAGTCCTGTGATGTAGCAGATGAAGTACAGGTCCTAATTCTGTGGCAAATCTGGTTTATTAAGGATGTCTGACTATAGAACTACTTTTCTAGAATAATTAGGAAAATCCAGAAATGGCTAAATACATCCATCTCTTTTATGACATGAATAATATATTTTTTGTTTGTTTTTAAAGAATTTCTTTCACAGTTCGAACAAGTTTTTATTCAGTCCCTGCCCTTTATATTATGGTCCTAATTAGCCTCCAGAAATCCTTAGAATAATTTTGCCTCTAACATGAAGGAATCACAGAATCACAGAACTGTCTGAGTTGGAAGGGACCTCTAGAGATCATCTAGTCCAGCTCTCCTGCTAAATCAAGATCCTCCAGAGCACAATAAACATGACTGCATCCACGTTGGGTTTTAATGTCTCCAGAGGAGACTCCATAGCCACCCTGGGCAGCCTCTTCCAGTGTTTTGTCACCATCACAGTAAAGATGTTTTTCCTCATGTTCAGGTTCCATTGCCCCTTGTCCTGTCACTGGGCAACACTGAAAGGAGTCTGGCTTCATCTTCCTTGCACCCACCCTTTAGGTATTTAGAAGTATTAAAAAGATCTCCTCTGTCTTCCTCACTCTAGACTAAGCAGTCCCAGCTCTTTCAGCATTTCCTCAAAAGAGATACTCCAATCCCCCAATCATCTTTGTTGCCCTCCTCTGGACTCTCTCTAATAGTTCCCTATTTCTCTTGACTGGGAGCTCAGAATTGAACACAGTATTCCAGACGTGGCCTCACTGGGCAGAATAGGGGGCCAGGATGACCTTCCTTGCCCTATTGGCCACACTCTTCCTAGTGCATCCCAGGGTTCCATTTGCTTTCTTGGCCACAAGGGCACAATGCTGGGTCATGGTTAGCTTATATTCTACCAGGAATCCAAGATCCTTCCAAGGACCCTTCCAAGGAGATTTTTGAGTTCCCTATGAGTCAGCTCTGTGGTGTTTGTTGGCTTATTCAGAGTGTGGGGCAGAGTTTCAGGAGTTTGTTTTATTTTACCTGCAGCTGGTTTTGCATGGAAGGTTCTAGGGTCACCAAATACAGTTTCTGACACCCATCACACTAAGGTGATTTGTAGCACCATAAAACCCTCAGTCAGCTAGTCTCACACCAGAATAAATGACAAGAACCTCAATGACAGAAAGTGCATTATGAAATACATGAAAATAGGTTTACCCCTGAAGAATGAAAAACTGAGACTCAGCCTGTTGTACAGCCCGAGTGTTCTGAAGCTTATTCCTGGGTCATGAGCTGTCATCTTCCAGCTGTAGGAAAAAAAAACATTGTGAACTCTAGTATTGATAGCTTTAACATTTCTTATGCACACTGAGGGTAGAAACTTGAATAGGCTAATGTAGATTTTCTGTGTGAAAATACCAGCAGCCCTCCAGAACTTTTGTACATGTTTTGTAGATTTCTGACCTTTTCAGCATCATGGTAATGTTATAATAAATCACCTCTTTTTGTGCCTGAGGCGCTACCTTTCACACCCAAACATGTCTTGCAACTGTGCCCCCCTGTCAGTGTATCATCATAACTTACACATGACACAAGCAATATGAATGCACTTCCAGCAGATGTAAGTTTCCAGTTGGATTTGTACTGTGAGAGGGGGAAGAGGATGAGAGGATATGTAGCTGTTCTACTTTATTGTCCTTACACTTTTTAGTCTCTTCATCTCCACTGCACTTGTAACTTATATTTGTTGTCAAAAGGGTTTGATCTCATGCCTCCTGCCTCCTTTCATCCATATAACTTCATATTGAAGGCACTGGTTAGTATAATGGGTTTACTAGCTATGTTTTAGAAGAAGAGTTGAAGAATGCATTCAAAGCTATATGTTAGGCAGCAGTTCTATAAACCTCAGATCTCTCTGTCCGTATTTTTTGTTGTCTCGCAGTTTTTTGGCAGGTGTGGAAACTGAGCCAAAATGGGTTTTTGTTGTAGAGCTAATAGTAGAGCCAATTTTCCCAGATTCACATGATCACATAAGCCTTCTTCTGCAATTTTACAGCAGTTATTAAGTCTTCATAAAATAAAATGACAGAAAGTCCAGGGCTAGTACTGCCCTCTAAGACAGCTCATTATTTCCCATTGTTTTGTCTCCAAATTACATACTCTTCTCCAGTGCTAGAAAGTCTTTTAATTCCAATCAAACATTGAGCATCTAAAGCCTCTAGTTGTTTAGTTGCTATATTCCTTTCCATGTCCTTAGAATGTTAAACCATGTTCTTTGAATAGTAAAGCCAATGTTTAAAACTACAGGATGCCTATTTGAGGGTGTCTTAAATTTGCAGAGGTCAGGTCCTAGCAACTGAATGTTTAGGGCCTCTCAAGTGTCTGAATCCTCTGTGTATCAAGAATCCTCTGCGACACACACATCACCTGTTGCCAAGGGGTGTCTGGTGTCTCACAGAGGAATTAGAAAGACAGTCAGTGTATAAAGCCTGCATCCATGAAGAGTCTGCCAGAGCAAACTGGTAGCTTTTCTGTTCCATTCATTATGTTATTCCATGCATTGAATGTTATTGAATTATGCTAAGGTATCTGGAATGCATATTTTAGTGCTGCAAAAGTATTGAAAAGAGTGATAAGTCTAGGAGTTAATATACAATGGAAAAACATTTTCCAGAGCTCAAGTCTTACTTCCAAAAAAATATTTTTAACATTCTTGTTTGTGATTTTTATTTTCCTTGCATAATGTTGTTCTAAGTGGTGCTGCTAGCAAAACAGACCTACTTCTTCCCCATCAAGAAGACTTTGTTATCCTCAATTCCAGGCCTCCTCAACTGTTTGATTTGCTCTCTTGGGTAGCAGTTTAGAATTTTCAGGATTTTTCATTTGTGTGTGTGCATGTACACAAGCAGAGGGGAATAAACGATTGAGGATCCTCACCTGAAGAGTCTCACCTTCTCTAATCTTATGGAAACTCTTCTAATACAGTATAAAAGTCATTAAGTAGTCATGTTGGTGTAAGTGTTGATGTGTCAGATTTGACTTAATTATAAATTGTTGCCTAATTAGCTGAGAAAGAAATAACATTGAAATCTGACAAAGAAAATATGTTCAGTTCAAAGTCATGTCTTCATGTTGAATTAAAATTTGTATTTGGCTTTTCACAAAGTCCTAGTGTCAGTTTTCTGGCTTTAGATCTATCTTCAAAAATCCTTCCTTCTTTCTTAGTCTATTTCCTTTAAATATAAAAATTACTGTCATAACTGTAAAAATTGTATTGAAAGTTAAAGGAACAGATCAGAACATTTCTGAGTGAAATAAAAGTATTTTAGCTCCTTCTTTGTATTTTACGATGAAAGAGAAAACCAGCTTGTTAAGCCACCCTAATAAGTAGACATTTTGAGAAAGATTATGAAAATGATTAAAAAAAATTCTAGAAATCATGTAATTTATAGAAATGTAATTATAAGAAATATGCTATGAAATATTTGACAACAAAATTAATAAATCTTTCTGTACTTTGAAGAATTTTTATACCATGAATCAAAAGCAGTAAATTTACCATTATCTGTTTTATTTGCCTCTCCTGAATTTCAAAATCAATCTTCTCTCCATGAAATACTATAATTTTGATTGAAGTTCATCCAGCAGCACCAAACAAGTTAATAATTGTAATCATCAACATCTGATAAAAAAAGATCTGAATTTTTGGGGAAGAGCAGGTTAGTGTTCAGATCAGTAAGGAGAGATAAGCAGCTAAACCCTTTTAATTAAAGGAAATGGAGAGCCAGTAATACCTGAGAATCTGTATGTTTAATCGATACATCAGTAAAGCAGTGACTAGTGGAGTCCCTCAGGGGTCGGTACTGGGACCGGTGTTATTCAACATCTTCATCAACGACCTGGATGAGGGTATAGAATGTACCCTCAGCAAGTTTGCTGATGACACTAAGTTGGGAGGAGTGGCTGACACACCAGAAGGCTGTGCTGCCATTCAGAGACACTTAGATAGGCTGGAGAGTTGGGCGGGGAGAAAATGATGAGATTCAACAAGAGCAGGTGTAGAGTCTTGCGTCTGGGGAAGAACAACCCCATGTACCAGTACAGGTTGGGGGCTGAACTGCTGGAGAGTAGTGTAGGTGAAAGAGACCTGGGGGTCCTGGTAGACAGGAGGATGACCATGAGCCAGTAATGTGCCCTTGTGGCCAAGAAGGCCAATGGCATCCTGGGATGCATTAGAAAGGGTGTGGTTAGTAGGTCAAGAGAGGTTCTCCTCCCCCTCTATTCTGCCTTGGTGAGGCCGCATCTGGAGTATTGTGTCCAGTTCTGGGCCCCTCAGTTCCAGAAGGACAGGGAACTGCTCGAAAGAGTCCAGCACAGAGCCACAAAGATGATGAAGGGAGTGGAACATCTCCCTTATGAGGAAAGGCTGAGGGAGCTGGGTCTCTTTAGCTTGGAGAAAAGGAGACTGAGGGGCGACCTCATTAATGTTTACAAATATGTAAGGGGTGAGTGTCAGGGGGACGGAGTTAGGCTTTTCTTAGTGATGACCAGTGATAGGACAAGGTGTAATGGGTGTAAATTGGAGCATAGGAGGTTCAAGGTGAATATCCGAAAAAAAATTTTTACTGTGAGAGTGACAGAGCACTGGAACAGGCTGCCCAGGGAGGTTGTGGAGTCTCCTTCACTGGAGACATTCAAAACCCACCTGGATGCGTTCCTGTGTGATGTACTCTGTGTGATGTGCTCTGTCAGGGGGGGTTGGACTAGATGATCTTTCGAGGTCCCTTCCAACCCCTAAGATTCTATGATTCTATGATTCTATGAAAACATGTTATTGGTAAGAAAAGATAAATAAAAGCAGGGCATGTGTTTATACAGCTAAAAAGATATCTGTGTGGGGTTAAATAGAAGAGCTGTTTCTTCTTCTTTGATGTGTCATCAAATTTTCTGAACCTGTATTTGAAGCACAAAAAAGTTGGGACCACATTACAGAACAACATCTATTCTCCCACTCACAAGAAAATACAGCTGTTGTCACTGCCAATTCATCACTGCTGAATGTATAGGGTATAATTTCATATGGAAGGTATCCTAATCACTAGTTTATGTTAGAAAACCAGCAAACAATGTCAAATTACTACTACCTGAATAGCAGTGAACCAAGTCAGAGTATCTCAAGTTATCTTTACACGGAAACATGTTAGCAATTAAAAAAGGGACAGAAATAAGGGTGGTTGCTGAGAGGTTTCTTTCCATGGAATTAATTTACTTTATCCACCTTTAAAAAGTCTCTTTCACAGTGAGATAATCATGCTTGAGACTGGTAGCTGCAAGCCAGAGCCCACTTGTAAAAAGAACTACATAGTATTTTTCTTTTATTTGTTGTATTTCCTTTGTAAAACTAGATTTATCCATTGACTTTAATTGAAATGTGTCTATTTTTATGGTTCAAGATTGACTTTATTGTTCTCTGAAATAATAATATGCAAGAATTAGGTCTTCCTAGCATTATTCAATGTCTTTTGTGTTAAAAAATCACATTATACTCAAGCCTGGTTTAAAGCTTTTTTATGTCATTACATTTTGGATTGCTCACTAATGGAAGGTTTAAGTTACCATAGGATTTCCTAGCTGAAGTACAGTAGAAGATACATTCATTTTTCTCACCAATTTTCACTTGATGGAAGGAACACAGTAGGAAAATGTGCTAATAGCAGCATTTGTCAGAAGTAATTTCTGTTTATTAATGTATCTTGTCAAGTTGCATAAGCTAAGCAGGGTAGGGAATGTTCAGTAGTATTCTTGTGGGAAACCTTTCTGTAGGGGTCAGGGACATACTATGAAGGCAATGGTGCATAAGTGGTAACAACCTAACTTGTCATTACCATTAATTTGTATCACATTAAGATGATGTGTCTTATATGGGGAATATATACAAGCCTCATCTGCTTTTTACAGAAAAATTAACCTGAATTTTACAATATAGTGCATTCTGCCTTCCTATATTGTACTTGGAACTAAGTTTGGATGTAGATATAAATGTTAGTCAGAAGTTTTTAATATAACCATTTTTCACTAAAATGTGCTGATTCAGAGAAGGTGCAACTTTTCTGTAGTGAGAGCTCTTTTGCTGAAGGTTTCCTGGAATTTTCTCAAGTCCAGGATGAATTTTTGCACCGTTTCTCTTTTTGTCCTTGAGTCCCTGCTGGAAAGTTGCAACCAGTACCTACTATGTGTCTTTGTTCCACTGATCACACTTCAAAGAGAAATAGTGAGAACTCGTGTCTTTACATCTAATGCTTGTGAAAAAAAGCAACTTGATAGAGAATTTGAAATTAGTTATTTTTATTTATTCATTCAAATTGGCTCCCAATACAAAACAGGTGGTTTTTTCTATCTTTACTTTTTGAGGGAGTAATTCTTCCCATCTTCTTCCTAAGTCTTTCTTTCTTTTTAGCCTAGGAGTACATATTGCAACAACATATCATTTTTTTGAATAGAAGTCCTTTCCTTCTTTCTGATAAAAAAAAAAGAAAAAAAAAAAAGAAAGAAAAAAAGTTAATATTCTCCAAAGAAAGCTGTTTTATGCCTTGCTCTGTCAACACCAACTTGAATTCCACACATTTTGATTATAGTCTGCTCCTACTTCATAATGGTAGAGGGGATGATACTGCACAAACAAGCCTTTCTTTTGTTCTGCAGTGTGAACAGCAAAACAGCTCTCCTGTTTCAGTCACTGTAAACATTCATTTTCTGGTTTTGTTTTGTTTTTTTTTTGTTATTCTCTTGAGACTTATTCTGCCATGTTTCCCTAGTAGTTTTGTGTGCTATGCTTTTTTAGCAAGGAAATGAGGGATCTAGCAGGGACCCTCTCGAGGCAGAGGAATACCATGACTTTCTTGGTGAGAAAGTGTGGGTTTCTAGAGAGAAAATGGGATGCAAGTGAAAGCAAAAGTTAGAACGTACCAGAGCAAATAGAAAATGGACAGGCCTCTAGAGTGATGGAAACAGTTTTTCAGGGGACTACAGAAGCCCATGCAGTGCGCTCTGCATCTCAGCCTTTATCCAAGACCAAGTCAACACAATATAACAGAAGAATCGATCTGTAACAATTCAAAAGACAAAGAAAAGTTCCCTGTTTTATTTTGTCTATCCTAGTTAACTTCAGTTTTCTCAGTTTAAAATTAATATGTTCTGGGTTTTTATGTGTTTGGGTTTCATAATAATAAGACAGATTAAATATAAAATACTTTTGGCTTTTATAACTTTGACCTTCTGATGCTTACTACTCTTTGCTGTGGACCTCAGCTTTGGTAGGTGAACCTATACCTAACACTTTAGTGTATTAAAAACAGTATAAAAAGAAGTGCTGTGTCTGCAGCCTAGCATATGTAGTAAGCTCTTGTAAAGCAACCTTCTCTATTTTTTTTTTAATACACCAGAATTAATTTAACACAGAGAAATAAAATTTCATTTGCCTTCATTTCACAGCCAAGACTTGATAAATAAAACATCATGGTATCTAAAAAATTAATAATTGCAGCTCACAGACTTTGCAGCATTCCTTCTTGAAATTATGTTGTAGAATTCTTATTTCATTTTATACATGGTCTAACAATGTAAAAATGGTTGTAGTGGATCTGAACAAAGGTGCCTTTACCTGATATGTTATCAATGAATACAGCCTGTAGTGGCTGCTTTGGGAACAATTTATAAAGATAATTAATTGTATTATAATTTCTTGAAAATCTTCATATCCTCTAACAGAAGATACAAGTGTCTTTTTCTAGGGTGAGGTCTTTGAGTTTATTAGAATTAGGTGTTGTTTGTTTTGTAGTTTTTTATGTTTGTTTTTTTTTTTAATATTTTTCCAACAATGCACACTGCCATTTACCATGTCATGGGAAAATAATGCAATTAACTATACTCAATGTATAAAGGTATCTAATTGCTAGATAATGTTGTCTTTTATGGTGAGAGCATAAATAATAACACTTTATTTATCTTCCCTGTACTTAAAATTCTGACAATAACCTGCATTAGTCATGACTGTTCTTCCTGTTCATTTTTTTACTAAAATGGGTAGTCCTCAAGACACTTGCCATATACCTTCAGTTGCTATGGACATTCATTTTTCAGATCTAACAAAGCACCTATCTCACCCAGGGTAAAATTGGCCATTCACATACTCTTCCAAGTAAGGACTTTGTTCTCCATTGTAAAAGTCATCTACATGTCATAATGGAAAAACTTTCTAATTTGTAGCCTAAAATTGTTCATAGCTAATGTCTCCTATTTGTTTTACCACCAAATTTCCCTTTAGCTTTAATAGTTTTTCTTTTTCTTAGTTGTCTTTCATCTTGATTCATTAAACTTGGAGAAACTGAACATGAAATCATCAGAAGAATTTTTCTAATTTTTTAATTATTTTTTTTTCTCCTCCTCTAATATATTCTAGCATTATTGGTATCTCCAGCAATTCATAGTTGCTGTGAATGTTAATGCAATTCAAAGAGTGGATAAGATTTTGGAAAAAAAAAAATGCTGTCTTCAGCCCTTGCTGTTCATCGTATATATGCTTGCACATTGTGATTACAAAGTCTATTTGGTAAGATTCAATGGGCAGAAGAATGATCGCAATAGGCTTTTTACTTGACAAGTCAATCTAAAAATTCAAGAATGAATTCCAAAAGAGATAGTTATAAGGATGATTGTCATTTTTCCAAGCAAGTGAAACATGGCCAACATGACAATTTTCAGGCATGAACATTTGAGAAGATCATATATTTTAGAAGGTGGTGCCTACAGTTCTGTGGGTTTGAAACCAACAGAAAGACCAGAAATGTTCAAACTATCCACTATTTCAGGAGAAAATAGCAGCAAATAGAACGTTTGTTCGTTGCTGAAGTTATCTGACTTTGATATTGTAACATTTAAACAAATTTAGTTAAATGCAAACACCTTAACAAAAGAATAATTTCAGCTATGTTCAACTAGCCCCAGCCATGTGTTCAGAAATTTTGCAGATTGATAGAAGTGAGGATGTCTCTTTTAGCATATTTATCACTTTTTCTGTTCTGTGAAAAAGTCTCTTGCCATGGTGTGTACTCTGTTAATATGATCTACTGCTCTGTTTTTATACTCTGTATCTTCTTTGCCACTCTCTCTATGCTAGTGGCACCCATATGCATTCTTAACTTAATGAACTAATCTGTCAGTCCACTAGCTTTACCCAATTAGATTTTTAGCCCAGTCTATGCTGCTATCTTCAAAACCAATGTTAAAAAAAAGAATAATAATAATAAAAAAAATGTTAAAGATGCATTGGAATAGTGTATCTAAACTGAAGTGAATCAACTATATGGAGTCACAAATCTTTGAGTCACAATTTCTGTGGTCATTTGATAGACTGCTTAAAGTGGAAATAGATTAATAAGCATGTAAGCATGAGTGTTTGGATGTTCTTAGGCTAATAAAGAGGGATAGGAAGCTCAGGATGAGATATTCACAAAGGGGGTACTATTAACTCAAAGAGTATTGTGTAAGCTCTCAATGTACTGTCCTGCCTTGAAAAACAGATACTGGACTACTCTCAAAGTTGTTGGTATAAGAATTAGAACAGATTTTTTTCTGCCAGCCTGTGGGCCCACAAAAGCATATATAAGCTGATACCTTTTTTAGATTAAATTTATTATTGCAGCACTGATGAAGAGGATGCATTAGAATAAATAATCTCAGCCTTTTTCTAAGCATGGCATTTACTTCTGGGAAATAAGATAATTTTAGTGAAAGAGTAGGAATTATATTGAAATTAGAAGACAGTACTAAGTTTATTATTCATAGTAAACACATATTTCAGTATAATGTATACACAGGTATAACGTGTACCCTCCTAGATAGCTAATGAGCATTGGATAAGCAAAATCAGGAACAACTGGAAATGCAGAATCTAAACACTTTTTTTTTTTTTTTTAAAATTCTGAAAACACAAGAGAACTTTAAAGTTAGATAGTTATTCATGCATATCATGCTGAAAGCAATCTGCACTTGCTTAGCCACAGATGGATATAAAGAAGATACCATTCATCTGAAACAATGATCCTCATATTTATTGTACTTGTCATGTGATGTACATGTCCCATTTAAATGGAATAATCTTCACAGTGTTATAAAATATTCATTAAAAATTTTCAGGCAACTTGCAATTCAAAATATTTCACAATATCTGCTATGGATTAAAAGATTCTTGGTTTTTGCTTTTGTTTGAGGGGGACAGTTACAATTTTTTTAGCTGACTCTGTTTTACATGTGCATGTATTCATTCAAATATTGACCTTACCCATTTATTTTGTGTTAATATCATACTTTTAAATTTTGATGCAGTGCTTTCTATGTGGCATAAATTAGAGTTAAAGATCTCTAATGAATTGATCTCTAAAAATCTACAGAAATAGTATTTGAATTTCTGAAGGAAAATGGTCACAAAAACATCTGACGATGGTTTGGATTTTTTAGGTGTGTTCGTTAATATAGAAAAAAAGAATAACGGAGAAGAAAAATATAAAATTATTTTGGAGCTGATGTTAGTATCAGTGAAGAAGCCCATGTACTCCAGCTGAGGCATCTTCTCTGCTGAGGAGCCCACACAGAGTTGGTTATAAGCAGCTCTAATTCCTGAGGCTCCAGCTGAATTTTGTGATGTCATGCCAGCAGTGATTAAATCTCATTTTGCACTGTGAAGCATTCAACTAACTTTTGACCATTATTCGGAACTAGTTGGTGCATGTCCAGCAGCCAAGACTGTTGTTCATCACACCTGATGTTTTGATACTTTCTTGCCCTCCATCCTCATAGAAGGAAGGGATTTGTTGCTCGAAGGTGACAGCTAGTGTTTCCTTTCCCTTAGAGGAACTGGCCTGTTAGGCCTGCACTTAAAATGCTTGCTGCACTATTATTCAGTAGGGTTTAACAGAAAATGCTAATTCTTATTTTAAAAACACACAGAAGGAGAGAAGTTGCAATTCCCATCATTTACATCCCAGTTTCCTTATTTCCTATTGTAATTCAATGATTAAAAATACAGCTTACTGCGATTATTTCTGAGGAAACATAATGTAACCTGTTTCTCAGAGGGTGCTAAACCTTATACAAGAGGTAATAAACATCAAAGAGGCCCAAGAGGTTCCTGATCCTCATGGTTAGGAGAAGCCCTTGACAAAGGACTGACCTGGAAGGAGTTGTGGGACAAAATGCATGTAAAAAGAATCTTTTATTCACCATTTCCCTATCCAGCTGACTGTAAGATGTGTTCTTGTCATTATGCAGAGCACTTCTGTAGACACTTTTCTCAAATTCTAGACTTGTATCTAGCTAAATCAGCTCATGTAGAGCTCCGGACTGAGAGTAGTACCATGTATATGCAAGTCATTATTGTTGCGTTTGACATTACAAGAAATAAGTTTCTCCTTAGATCTACCTCTAAGGCACTGTGTGCACCCCAGGTTCCTGTGGAAGTGTTCATGATACATATTCACACACACACACAGAGGTCTAGGAGATGTGAATTTTACACAACACAGTGTTGGGGTGTTTTTTTGGGGTTTGTTTGTGTGTTTGTTTGTTTGTTTGTTTGTTTTCCTGCATGTTACAGTAGAAAATCAGTAGGATGCTTCAACATTATCTCAGTCCTCTTAAATCCTGTGGATTTAATGAGGATATAAATGATGTATTTCTTTGGGACTGTCTGAGGAGAGAGGAAAAATTACCATGGGCTCTGGGTATTCTTTGAGAATTTCCATTTCATTTGTAACAACAGATTGTGTGATGCAGGCGTAGGTCCAAAAGAAACCAGATACAGAGTAGTTTACTTTGGGAATAAAAATAAATAAATAAATAAAAGAGTGGCAAGAAGAAGCAGTAGGTAATGAAACAAACAGAATTCATTTGTGGCCCTCAAAAAGATCAAAATGTACAGGCATAAACCATATGAACAGCATCTCTGCAAAGCTGTTGCTGCTTCTCAGAACAAACCAGGCACATCATATTAGGCATCAATTTGTTCTTCATAAACCACTACAAGTTATCATATAGAGGTGTCTAAAAATCTGTGGTGGCTGAAAAAACAGGTGTCCTGAAAATGAAAGTGTCCAAACATACACAGTACTTAAAAGTAATGTATCTGACAACAGATAATATTGATGACATGAGTGTTACTGCACGTAGATTTATTCACCTATAATATGTATAGACTGAATGAACTTTTTTTTAACTCTACTACCCTCTCTCAGTTACTATGAATATATAATGCTGCTTCTTAATATTTCTATTTATCTACACCGAAGATGAAATAATTTATTAACATGGTAATAAATGTTTAATACTCTTTTTCTGTATAATTTTGTAAAACTATCTCCTTAACCCCTGATTCTTGAAAGTATAAGGAAGAACATTAAACTAAAACTACATTGTTTTTAAATGTGTGTATTTATACACGTAATTTTTAAAATGTTTCATTTCTTGTTCATGACCTCTGCCACTGAAGGTAACTGAGATGTGCAAGAAAAAGGCAAAATCTGGTGTTTGACTTAACGTCTTGTGACTAGTAGTTATCATTCAGGTGGGGTATTCTCTTTTTTAAACAAATATCCACATCCACAGCTATAGAGGAATTTTAATGTAGGCATTAAGAAAACATGAAAAAAAAAATAAATAATGAAATTGGCATAAGAATTAGGCCATATTCTTAAAAAATTCAAACCTCTGAGGAAAAA
This sequence comes from Chaetura pelagica, assembly GCF_000747805.2. Lineage (NCBI taxonomy): Eukaryota > Metazoa > Chordata > Aves > Apodiformes > Apodidae > Chaetura > Chaetura pelagica. The sequence continues at coordinate 2,176,444 of NW_009954546.1, forward strand.
CAGGAAAGACAGAATAACCAAATGATGCAAAGCATTTTTCCTGAAGACTCATAACTTTCCTCAAATTTCTGAAAGCAGAATATTCAGTGATGAAACAGACTGTTTGGAAGAAACCAAGATCTAGGTAGTTAACAGAAACATCCGTCTTCTGCATCTTGTTTAATGAGTTTAATTCACTTTCATGAATTTGGCTTATATTTTAAGTCCATGGGAATTTTCATCCATATATAGTATGAGGTTAATAGTATTCAACATGTGTAAAAAAATGTAATATTTAATACTGAAATTGATAAAATGGCATTTAAAAATGGAAGAAATTTAGACAAATAAGCAATTTAATATTTTTGCCATTTATCAGTTCTTAGTTATCACTGTGAGGCCAATGTATTCTTGCAGCTGTAGACATAAAGCAGACTTTTGACTCACTTTTCAAGCAGATACTTGAATGAATTATCTGCATGTTCTTTTCCTTCTTGTCATTTAAAGACAGCAATATAACTCTTTTTCTTTTCCCTCTTTTTTCCTCTCCAGCAATGACTATGCAGTTCATAAGCCATCGATTTCCTGACTATCATGATCCAACTATAGGTGAGTAGAAGTTGTTGTCTTCTTCCCTTCCAATCTCTCTGCCTATTTGATAGAAGTAAGATTTGTAAAATTTAGATTAAATGTTAATTTTGTAATGACAATTGATTTGTATAATCATTATACTAGTTGTTTCTTTCTGAAATGCTTTGCACAAAATCTCTTTCAACAATAGATTTCTGCCTTCATTCTCTATCACTAATTGTGCTATTATAATAATGGAATATCATGCAAAAAATGTTGCAAGATAGAAAGCAGTATTTCAAAATAGTAAAACAATGTAAGAACTCCAGTCTGTAACATGTTTTTAAAAGGTTTGATGTTCTAGTACTGTTTTCCACTACTCAACTTTTATTTGAGCTACTTCACAAAAATCAAGTGACTACTGAATTTAATACACTAAAGTTGTGTTCTGGGATCACATACTTAGCTAACTCCATTTGGTTTATGTGTATTATAAACTTAAGTAATTATAAACATTCACATGTATTTGTAATACACTGCAATACACTTTAGATGTTGACCATTGCATAACTATATGGCTGTAGTACAATGTGACACTGAGCTGGAAGAGAGATCTGTGAGGAATTCTGGTCAACTGAATTTCTGTTTCTAAACCAGTCCAATACAGAATGGCTCTGGCAATTAAAAAAAAAATTAATAATAATAAAAAAAATAAATAAAATGTATGTCATTAAATGTTTTGAATGCTTTTCTCTTTTGTAAGTTTTGTGCAAATTTGGAATATAATCACAGAGTATGAAACCAGGTGATTTAACACCTTGAACTGCCCCAGATTCCTGTTGTGGTATTGAGTATCACCTGTTCACATCCTGCTGGGCACCTTGTGGACACGAAGCTGAACATGAGCCAGCAGTGTGTCCTGGTGACAAATAAGGTTTATGGTACCTGGGCTGTATCTGGGCTGTAGGAGGAGTCTTCAGAGCAGCTTGACAGTGGGAAACCTTCCTTTCAATTCAGTCTTGTTGAGTCTCCAAGTGGAACAGTGTCTGGAGTCCCCAGTACAAAACACCTTTGAGAGGCTGCCCAGAGAAGCTGTGGAGCTCCCATCTTTGGAGATACTCAAAACAGTGTAGAAATAGTCCTGGAGATACTCAAAACAGTGTAGCTATAGTCCTGGGCAGCCTGCTTTAGGTAAGCCCTGCTTGAGCAGGGGTTTGGACTGGGTGACCTCCAGAGGTTGCTGACAGCATCAACTATTCTGTGATTCTGTCATAACAAGGCTCCTTGTGAAAAGACTTATTTTCTTGCTGTTGAGCATCTTTTGGGCACTACTACAATTATTAGTATAAAGTATTGCAATAAAAATTGTATTTTATATAGATGTAAAAATCAGTAGAACTGAATGTTTATTCCTTTGAGAGTGGTCCCATTTGTTAGTTTTACTTATACTAAAAGGCTTTTACTTCCATAAGGAATAATCTGTGTAATATTTAGTTATACTTAGGAGAAGATGGCCAAATCCTGGCCTGAGCAGTGGGAGACACTAAAAATAATAGCATTTTAAAAAATATCGCCTTGGGGAGGGGGGGGGTAGTGCAGTTTTTTTCAACCCTCTCAGCCAAATCATTTTTTTGTTATCATTGCTAAATAGAGCAGCTAATGGCAGTATTTATCTTAATTTTCTATTTCTGTATTATTTCACATTTCCTGGATATTGCCTTCTGGTAAATTGTAGTATTTTAATGATGAAAAAAGAAGTTGTATGCACTCTTCATGCTGCTAGTAATTTTATAACCACTGAAAATATTACAAAATACATATGAGATGAGTCGACTAAAGGAGGGAAAACTACTGTTGAATTGCTACAAGTTCATTTGTTGAATGCAGAAAAAAAAATAATCATCAGATCTAGTTGGAAAAGAGGAGCATTAGTAGTCACTGACACCAGTAAGTTATGTACATATACCCATCTTTATTATTAACTATCTACCTACTATCTGTATTTATACACATATTGTATCTTCTCATAATCTTAATTTGTCAGTTTCTAGACATTTCCACAATATGAATAATAAATAATCATAAAGAGAAGGAAAGCTTATGATGCATGAAACTTCTTCTCAGAGAGGAGCTCAGGTGTGGCTGGATCCTACCTTAGTCTCAGACTTAGCCTTTCCTGGGAAAGTGATTAAAATGTCACTGTCCAAGAAAATACTGCCAATACCCCTTGATCAGATTAACTGAAACGATACTCAAGATCTGTATTTGAATATTAGGTTTAATTGAAACTATAGAAGGAATATGGATACTTCAATTATTATCTTAGGCTGCAAGATAATAAAAACTGACAATTAGATCACAAGAGTACAATACATATATGCTTAAGCTGTACAACCTGAGAAAAAATCATGGTTAGGCCTTGCGTTACTTCATGTTAGGAAGGCAGAGAGAGAGAGAGTAGGAGAAAAAAAATTAAGAAAGATAGATAACATGAAATCACCAGTTCTGTATCCAGTATTGGGCCAGCCAATGGGGGAGAGTTGGTGTCAGTGAGGCTCTCAAAGCCCACCACTGCGGCCTCCTGTTTTACAGGCCTAGTATATAAATTCTTGTTTCACAAGAATGAGCAAGTGTGTTTGAGTCATAAGACTAAGCAACTGGAGTGGACCTGCCCCCTCCACACCAGTTGCCTCAATCGCTGCACATGCAAACCAGGCCTATGCAGCCATTAGTGCAGTCTCCATCCTCTCAGGCAGGTCTTTTGGGATGCAAACCAATTCCAGGATGTATGGGCCCTGATGTGCTGGTTCTTCTTATTCAGAAATAATGTATTCTGCCTTCTTTTTTTTATATTTGGTTTTAG